>NC_079215.1:64030845-64055998 GCF_029633865.1 Lampris incognitus
TAGCGGCTGGTCTGTGGAGGATGCTGACAGAAAGAGCGAGTCCTCGTTGCTCGGTACAGTTACAACACGTCTGAGGTTACTATGCTAGCTGCTGTTAGCTGAACACCATTTACCTGTGCAGCAGCAAACCGACTTCGTTTGCCTGGAAATCCATAACTGAATGTTTCTTCAGGCCCTAAACGGCCTCAGTTCGAGGCTTCGTTAACGGAACAACGAGAGAAATCCTGTTGTTGTTAAGGGGCAAAATCCCTCCTCAACAGCTGGCTCTCCCTCTTTTACCGAAAATAATGGCTGATATCCATCCATCTAAAAGGATTTTTTTTTCTCCCCAATTGTATCCAGCCAATTACCCCACTCTTCCGAGAGGTCCCAGTAGCTGCTCCACCCCCTCTGCTGACCCGGGGAGGGCTGTAGACTGCCACATGCCTCCTCCCATACATGTGGAGTCACCAGCCGCTTCTTTTCACCTGACAGTGAGGAGTTTCACCAGGGGGCCACAGCACGTGGCAGGATCACGCTATTCCCCCCAGTCCCCCCCCCCCTGAACTGGCACCCCGACCGACCAGAGGAGGCGATAGTGCAGCGACCAGGACACATAGCCACATTTGGCTTCGGCAATTGTGTCTGTAGGGCCGCCCGACCAAGCCGGAGGCAACACGGGGATTCCTGTGTTCTGAGAATCGGCGTCCAGGTGGCATGGTGGTCTAGTCCATTGCCTACCAACACGGGGATCGCTGGTTCGAATCCCTGTGTTACCTCCGGCTTGGTCAGGCGTCCCTACAGACACAACTGGCTGTGTCTGCGGGTGGGAAGCAGGATGTGGGTATGTGTACTGATCACTGCACTAGTACTAGCACCTCCTCTGGTTGGTCAGGGCACCTGTTCGGGGGGAGGGGAAACTGGGGGGAATAGCATGATCCTAAGTCCCCCTGGCGAAAGTTTAGCCAGGGGGACTTAGCACATGGGAGGATCATATGAGGAGTGAGGAGTTTTGCCACAAAACTCCTCACTGTCAGGTGAAAAGAAACGGCTGGGGACTCCACATGTATCAGAGGAGACGTGGTAGTCTGCAGCCCTTCTCAGATCGACAGAGGGGGCGGAGCAGCGACCGGGACGGCTCGGAAAATAGGGTAATTGGCCAAGTACAGTTGGGGAGAAAAACCCAGAATGGGTTTTGATTGTAACTGGATTCGATAAGCAAAATCTGAACTTGAATCGGAATCAGTGAAATCCACACGACACTCAATTCTTATGGCAGACCAACACAACCAGCAGTCATAAAAATGGTCCCATGAGATCATTCTGGCTGTAATAGTTTGACTGATGTAGCAGATACAAGAGATCAATTTTAATCCGTCTTTGATACAATTTCAGATCCTGTCCTAAAGAAAACAGATCCAGATCACAGATGTCTAGTCCTACCAGTCTTGACTTGAGCCTTATTTATAGTTTTAAGAGCCGAAAACTAGTGGTCAGTGACAAAAGATGACCCATTTTGTGGTGTTCCTTACCCAGGCGAGATAAAAGGAAAAACTCGAGATCTATTACATTAACTATCAAGGACACCAATAGAGGGCAGGACTATATGTTATGTATACCGACCAGCAAAAACATTACAACCACTGACAGGTAAGTGAACAACACTGATTTTCTCATTACAATGTTGTCCAGGGGTGGGATATATTAGGCAGCAAGTGAACAGTCAGTTCTTGAAGTTGATGTGTTGGAAGCAGTAAAAATGGGCACGTGTAAGGATCTGAGCAACTTGGACAAGGGCCAAATTGTGATGGCCAGACAACGGGGTCAGACCGTCTCCAAAATGGCAGGTCTTGTGGGGTGTTCCTGGTACGCAATGGTCAGTACCTACCAAAAGTGGTCCAAGGAAGAACAACCAATGAACTGGCAGAATGGTCATGGGCGCCCAAGGCTCAACAATGTGCATGGGGAGCGAAGGCTAGCCCATCTGGTCTGATCCCACAGAAGAGCTACTACAGCTCAAATTGTTGAAAAAGTTAATGAAAACACAGTGCAATGCAGCTTGGTACGGATGGGGCTGTGTAGCCGCAGACCAGTCAGAGTGCCCACGATGACCCCTGTCCACCGCCGAAAGCGCCTACAATGGGCAGGCACGTAAGCATCAGAACTGGATCATGGAGCAATGGAAGAACATCGCCTGGTCTGATAAATCACCTATTCTTTTACATCATGTGGCTAGCCGGGTACATGTGTGTCATTTACCTGGGGAAGAGATGGCACCAGGATGCACTATGGGAAGAAGACAAGCCGGCAGAGGCAGTGTGATGCTCTGGGCAATGTTCTGCTGGGAAACCTTGAGTCCTGGTATTCATGTGGATGTTACTTTGACACGTGCCACCTACCTAAACACTGTTGCAGACCAGGTGCACCCCTTCATGGCAATGGTATTCCCTGACATTTCTTTTCCTGGATCGCCACCTTGGTGGAGAAGCTTGCATGTACCAATGATCCCAAAGCTATGCTGTCCGGAGCTTGGCTCCTGGTGGGGTCACCCAAGGCGGATAGGTCAAGGGGGAGGTTCCAGATGAAGCGTGATCCAACAAAGACCTCAACGGCAGAACTGGCGGAAGATGTTTCCAGGTCACAATGGCAGTGAAGGTGGATGAAGGCTGCAACAGAAGGTGGTCCCCAATCGTCTTGGTTCTCCATGACATTGGACTCTGGCCACCTCCCTGCCAAGGACCGTGTGGTGGCTGCAGGCACATCAGCCACTCCTTGAAAAAGCTGTCATGCACAGGCGCCCTCCCATTGTGCGGCTCCAAGATCAGCCTCTATGAACACCTGAGGACCCAGAGCGACCCAGAGGGATTACAGTCATACTCAACCCTGAGAGACTGCCGCTGATGATGATTCCCTGATGGCAGTGGCCTCTTTCAGCAGGATAATGCGCCCTGCCACAGTGCAAAAATTGTTCAGGAACGGTTTGACGAACATGACAGAATTCACGGTGTGGCCCTGGCCTCCAAATTCCCCAGATCTCAAGCCGATCAAACATCTGTGAGATGTGCTGGAAAAATAAGTCCAATCGATGGACACCTCACCTCACAACTTACAGGATCTGCTGCTAATGTCTTGGTGCCAGATAACAGAGGACACCTTCAGAGGTCTTGTGGAGTCCATGCCCTGCTGCTAACGTCTTGGTGCCAGATACCAGAGGACACCTTCAGCGGTCTTGTTGAGTCCATGCCCTGCTGCTAATGTCTCGGTGCCAGATACCAGAGGACACCTTCAGCGGTCTTGTGGAGTCCATGCCCTGCTGCTAACGTCTTGGTGCCAGATACCAGAGGACACCTTCAGAGGTCTTGTGGAGTCCATGCCCTGCTGCTAATGTCTCGGTGCCATATACCAGAGGACACCTTCAGAGGTCTTGTGGAGTCCATGCCCTGCTGCTAACGTCTCGGTGCCAGATACCAGAGGACACCTTCAGCGGTCTTGCGGAGTCCATGCCCTGCTGCTAACGTCTCGGTGCCAGATACCAGAGGACACCTTCAGAGGTCTTGTGGAGTCCATGCCCTGCTACTAACGTCTTGGTGCCAGATACCAGAGGACACCTTCAGAGGTCTTTTGGAGTCCATGCCCTGCTGCTAACGTCTTGGTGCCAGATACCAGAGGACACCTTCAGAGGTCTTGTGGAGTCCATGCCCTGCTGCTAACGTCTTGGTGCCAGATACCAGAGGACACCTTCAGAGGTCTTGTGGAGTCCATGCCTTAACGGGTCAGAGCTGTTTTGGTAGCATGAGGGGGACCTTCACAATATTAGGCAGGTGGTTTTAATGATTTGGCTGATCGGAGTACACTAAATGATCACTCGGCTGATGCAAATAAATTCAGCTTCTCTGCGTTGTTATTTAGCAGGTGGGTATGTGAGTGTGTTTACCTCTAGAGGTGGTTCTTGGTCATTCTTCCAAGATGCATCAGATCCTTTTAACCTGAATAAACGAAAAAAACAAGAAAAACCCCTTTAAATTCAAAGGACACTTGGTATTCAATTCCTAACATGAACATCAGTTCATAGCATTAGCTTAATCTGCTTTGTGTGTGTGTTGCTGTGCATGTGTACTCACATTTTAAGCTGTTGTGTAAGTATATATCCAGTGTACTCTTTATTAGAGGGCGTATAGAAAACACTCTGTCCAACTGTTAAGCCCTTGTTGCTAATCTGCTCCACGGAGTTGAATCGCAAAACATACAACGGTGATGAAACCGGACCAAACACCTCAAACACCTGCGATAAAAGAGATGTGCAGAAGACAGTCGGTAAAAAGAGAGGGGGAAAAGAGACGTAACCAAATACAATGAAGAAACTTTAATGTGATAATCGAGCAAAATGGTTTTTGACTAAAATATTGAATCCACTGGAAACAGGGTCCAAAATGAACACTCGTCAGTCGCCAAACACGGGTAAATGTAGTCTCTGGCGAGCAAATTCTGGAGACCCCCCCGCCATTCTGGCCAGGAGAAAAAACATGGATTTCCTACACTCGCTGCAGAAAGCTGCTGGTCTCTTGTCACTTCGGTCTGCTGGATCTGCATAATACGTAATTGTGTCAGTTATCAAACTGCACCATTTATTTTGGCAACACTTTAGTATGGGGAACATAAAAAAACTTAATTACTAGTGAATTAGTAATGATCAAGATGTCACCTTAGTATGGGGAACATATGCTAAGTAACAAAAACTTAATTTACAGTAATTTAACACTATGAACACTTGTAGTTTTGTGTTTTGTTATGTAAGAACAGACCATATTCATTAAGTGTTATTAAGGGAGAATAACTCTTCTTGTGGTACTACCACTTTATAAAGGCCATACTAAGCAAAGCATATTGAGATGGTACTACTAATAAGCAATACTTCTGAGGTTATAGAGAGAAAACTCATAGTTAATGGCTTACTGGTTGTATAATAAGGCCATGCAGAATAAGGCATTAATGAGTACGTAATAATGACCAATTAAGAGCCAATATGTTGCTAATTTGCATGCTAATACGCACCTAATTAATGGTGACTACGTTCCCCATACTAAAGTGTTACCTTTATGTTATTTTTTGGGGGATTTTTCCCCATTTTTTCCCCAATTGTGCTTGGCCAATTACCCCACTCTTCCGAGCCGTCCTGGTTGCTGCTCCACGCCCTCTGCCAATCCAGGGAGGGCTGCAAACTACCACATACTTCCTCCCATACATGTGGAGTCTCCAGCCGCTTCTTTTCACCTGACAGGGAGGAGTTTCACCAGGCGGGACGTAGCACGTGGGAGGATCACGCTATTCCCCCCAGTTCCTTCCCCCTCCCCCCCCGAACAGGTGCCCCGACCGACCAGAGGAGGTGCTGGTGCAGCGACCAGGACACATACCCACATCCGGCTTCCCACCTGCAGACACTGCCAACTGTGTCTGTAGGGACACCAGACCAATCCGGAGGTAACACGGGGATTCAAACCGCAGACCCCCGTGTCGGCAGACAACGGAATAGACCGCTATGCCCCCCGCCGCACGCCCAGGAAACTGCGCAATTCTTAACAGTATTTCAGGTACTTGTTGTCATCCGGGCAGTTGAAGCAAACTGAGCTATGCGGAGCTTTATTGCGGAGGTGGAACCGCAGGCAAGGAAAAGAAAACAGGTGAACTTCAGGCCGACGAGACCACTGCCGCCACAGCCAGTGGAAGTGCTCCCTCCTCAGCTCATCCACTGACACTGCCACTGAAAGAGCAGGAGACAAGGACTGGGCTTTGAGCCCGAACTGTCTGAGGAAGACTGAACATGCTACTACAGAATCTACCACTACTACTTCCGGCTGCTCCCATTAGAGGTCGCCATAGTGGATCATCTATTCCCATCTCTTCCTGTGCCCTGCATCTTCCTCTGCCATGCCTAGATCCTAGATCCCTCTGGGGTCAAACACACTAAAAATAAGGTCAATTGTTTTGACAAAAGTGATGCCCAGCTCCAAAGGAAAGGGCAAGGAAGGAGGAGAAGGAAGCGAGCAGGAGGAGAAAAGAAAGGGGAGACGGAAGGGAATGAATTAAGGATGAAGCAGAGAAGTAACAAGGTCAAAAAGAGAGGAAACGGGGGAAAGCAGAAGCAAGCCAGGGGTCGATTTGAAGGGACGTTTCCAGTTGTACATGAGGCAAGCAAGAGCCCATTTGCAGGTTTCTCCTCATGAACCTGATCCAGACCATCAGGGAGGGCGTCCTTCTTCTATCTGCTGCCGTAAACGGGGTTTCAGAATCACGTGTGGCTGCTCAAGTGTTTTGTAATGGAATTAAGCAACAAAGTCAAGGTCAATCAATACATGATATATATGAAAAGAAGAGTACAAGCACAAGCACTAGTTGAAAGTGTCCATCAATCAATCAATCAATCAATCAAGTTGCATTTTGGCCGAATGATAAGCTGAACAACTGAAAAACTACATTTGATGTTTTCCGAAACTGTCTCGATTCAAACACACAGCAAACGTCGCAAAGTCGCTTCCCCGAGGAAAACCGCGATGGGATTCAACACGTTCTGTAGACGACTGAGAGCAATTTCCCAATTCGGGTGGTAAATGTAGCGAGATTCTCCTCGGGGGATCGGCAGAATTCGTCTCACCAATTCGCAATTCATTTCTCTAATCGGCGAGCGGAGCTTGGGCTGCGACACGAAATACGAGGCAACAAAATCGCCGAGATGACATGACGATCACGGTTGGGGGAGAGACGTCGGATGCGTCAGCAGAGACGACGAGTATTTCACCGCCCGCTTACCTTCCCCATAGCCTGCCTGTCGGAGTCGAAGATGAAGCTGTCGTCCGTCAACGGCGGCGTGCCTCTCAAAGACTGGACGATAACTGTCGCAACACGGGGAGAAAAGAGTTCGTTATTATTCATGGCAGACATGTTGAAGCGAGGCTGGAACCCAGCCACCGGGGATAGCCGAGCACAAACGAGAGAAACCCTGTTGTTGTTGAGGGGCAAACTCCCTCCTCAACAGCTGGCTCCCCCCCTCGTTTACCCAAACTGAATGGCTGATATCCATCCATCTCAAAGGACATACATATACCCCCCCCCCCAATTGGACCCGGCCAATTACCCCACTCACCGAGCTGTCCCGGTCTCTGCTACACCCCCTCTGCTGATCCAGACTACCACATGTCTGTCTCCTCCACTACAGGTGGAGTCGCCAGCCGCTTCTTTTCACCTGACAGTGAGGAGTTTCACCAGGGGGACGTAGTAGTGCGTGGGAGGATCACGCTATTCCCCCCCAGTCCCCCCCCGAACAGGCGCCCCGACCGACCGGAGGAGGCGCTAGTGCAGCGACCAGGACACATACCCACCCACAGACACGGTCAATTGTGTCTGTAGGACACCCGACCAAGATGGGGATTCGAACCGGCGATCCACGTGTTGCTAGGCAACGGAATAGACCGCCACGCCACCCGGACGCCCCCGTTAAACGAAACTTTCTTAAGTCGAAAAATATAAAATGCGAATCAGGTACATTTCATATAAAACCACGGACGTAGCTTTGCGGGTCGCGGGTCACACGTGCGACCTTCAGCACCCACAAGGAAGCGGGACAAGTGAACAGGACTCCTCGTGGAGGGTCATGTGATTACATTCCATTCGTATTCCATTGCTCCACTCAACATGTGTTTCATCGCCCGTTTAGCCTGCGAACGCTCTCTTTTTCGACAAAGCAGCTCAGTTTCCATTGAGCGGTCCCAACGTGATGTTTCCTAATGCGTCTAAAGGTGCTCTGGTGCGGGGCATCGGGGGGGGCGTGGCGGTCTATTCTGTTGCCTACCAACACGGGGATCGCCGGTTCGAATCCCCTCGTTACCTCCGGCTTGGTCGGGCGTCCCTACAGCACTAGCGCCTCCTCTGGTGGGTTGGGGCGCCTGTTCGGGGGGGGGGGGGGACTGGGGGGAGTAGCGTGATCCTCTCACGCACTACATCCCCCTGCTGGTGAGACTCCTCGCTGTCAGGTAGTCTGCAGCCCTCCCCAGATCGGCAGAGGAGGTGGAGCTGTGGCGGAAAACGGAGTCCAGTGTGTCTGCCCACATGCCTGTTCTACATGTATGGGTTTGTGTTGTCGGTCCATGAGTGGTTGAGTTGTGTGTCTGCCGGCCCACCCCGAACTCACCAAGTTTCTGTATGATGCTGGACACTGTTCCTACTGGCTGGAGCTCTGCATCTTCCGGTAAAGACACACACACCTCCTCAACTGCTGGCAGCTCCTGCACACACACACACACACACACACACACTATTATTACTGTTCTGTCTATAATATTACTGTGAAACACAAAAATACAAAACTTAAGCGCTCACACCTCGACTCTTCAGCTCATCTTGAACCTGAAGAGCAAGTCTGTACCGCAAGCTGACTTTATTTTATTTTATTTTTGTAGACTGTGATGAAAACATATCGGTTATGAATCATCAGTAAATGTTTAACATTTAGGAGCATGTACACGTGTAAATGTTCACACCCCTATACTCAATATTATTTTTTCAAATCCCATGAAAATATATAAAACATATTGGGATACATACACCATAACTCTTGATTTCACAAATAATGATATAAAATCAACCAGTGATCTGACCACGGACTTTAAGCCACACATGGTGACCACTAATACCACTGAACTACTACTACTACTACTACTACTACATCTGAACTACTACTACTACATCTGAACTACTACTACTACTACTACTACCACTGAACTACTACTACTACTACTACTGCTACATCTGAACTACTACTACCACTACTACTACTACCAATACTACTACCACTGAACTACTACTACCACTACAACTACCACTGAACTACTACTACTACTAAACTACTACTACTACCACTGAACTACTACTACCAATACTACTACCACTGAACTACTACTACCACTACTACTTCCACTGAACTACAACTACTACTAAACTACCACTACTTCCACTGAACTACTACTACCACTACTACTACCACTGAACTACAACTACTACTAAACTACTACTACTACTGCTGAACTACTACTACTACTAAACTACTACAACTACTACCACTGAACTACTACTACTACCACTGAACTACAACTACTACCACTGAACTGCAACTACTACTAAACTACTACAACTACTACTACTGCCACTGAACTACAACTACTAATAAACTACTACAGCTACTACTACCACTGAACTACAACTACTACTAAACTACTACTACCACTGGACTACAACAACTACTACTACCACTGAACTACAACTAAACTACTACTACTAACACTGAACTACAACTACTATTAAACTACTACAACTACTACTACTACCACTGAACTACAACTACTGCTAAACTACTACAACTACTATTACCACTGAACTATAACTACTACTACCACTGAACTACAACTGCTGCTACTAAACTACTACAGCAACTACTACTAAACTACTACAACTACTAAACTACAACTAAACTACTACAACTTAGCTACAACTACTACCACGACAACATAATACTACTAAACTACAACTACTAATACTAAACAAACAACAACTACTACTACTACTACTACCACCACTGAACTACAACTACTAAACTACTACTACTACTACTACTCTGTAAAAACTACAGTCTAAACTCCAACATCTTTGTGGTCCTCAGAAGACACAAGCCACCATGGCATCTCCGCCTCTTCCTCACCTCCGGCAGGACCTCGTCTCGTGTTTTAAGAGCTGGTTGGCTGAAACCTTCATCGTCATCTTCCTCTTCCAGCACAGGAGCAAACGGAGCGGGAGAGGAGGAGGAGGAGGAAGAGGAGCTATCGCTGAAGGAGGCAGGACAGAGAAAGGAAAACAAGGGCATCAGAATACTTCTTGCAGTTCTATATTTACGCTGGAGTTTCATTTATTTAACCACATTTTACACCTGAGCAACGTCTCTTATACGTCCCAACTGGCAAAAGGTGGAAAAGCAGTCTGTAACGCCACGCCTCACCCAATGGAGTACAATAGGAGTGCTCTACAGCGTAGCGGTCTATTCCGTTGCCTACCAACACGGGGTTCGCCGGTTCGAATCCCCGTGTTACCTCCGGCTTGGTCGGGCGTCCCTACAGACACAATTGGCCGTGTCTGCGGGTGGGAAGACGGATGTGTGGGTATGTGTCCTGGTCGCTGCACTAGCGCCTCCTCTGCTCGGTCGGGATGCCTGTTCGGGGAGGAGGGGGAACTGGGGGGTAGCGTGATCCTCCCATGCGCTACATCCCCCTGGTGAAACTCCTCACTGTCAGGTGAAAAGAAGCAGCTGGCGACTCCACATGTATGGGAGGAGGCATGTGGTAGTCTGCAGCCCTCCCCGGATCGGCAGAGGGGGCGGAGCAGCGACCGGGACGGCTCGGCGAGCGGGGGGATTGGCCGGGTACAGTTGGGGAGAAAAGGGGGGAATCAAAAACAAAGAAAGGAAATGGAGATAAACTGAAAGTCTCGAAAAGAAATGAGATCAATGTGGTATTGACTGTTTCGTTCATTCGACAGTAATGAGGCGGTCAACGTTTACAACGTCTGACTAACTGCGGACTGCACCTTTAACCTGCTCTACAGCTACCTCTCTTCAGGAGCTGAGGATTTTTTTGGAATAAACAACAAAAGGAACAGAAGTCGTTTTGATTTGCTTTGGGTTGATGAGTAAACCCTACGTTTTAACCGTGTCGCTGAGTTAAAAGTTTTTCCCAAATGAAATAATTTCACAGGAAATGATAAACCGAATCTAGTATGTGTGTGTGTGTGTGTACCTGTCTGAATCCTCTGAGCTGCTGTCATGTTTGGGGTCCTTTCCTACACAGAACCCGTCCCCTTCACCCGACGCCGTTTCCACAGTGCACACGTCGTCCTCAGAGGGCGTTGCTGCCGTTTCACCCGTGTGTGCGTCGTTTGTCTCTCCATCCAGATGCTTGTGTGTAACTGCGGGTGTGATCTCCTCAGGGGTGACGTTGAGGTTCTCCAGCTGCGTGGTCACAGTGATGTCCATCGCTTCCTCCTCAGCCATCGACGACGTCGGACTTTTCCCTTCTGACAGCTCGCTGGCCATTTTACCTGGACAACCACACGGATTCTTCTATGAACACGGCTGATAAAGCGTAAGACTGCATGAAAGAAAAACTAAACATCACACCATTTTAGTGTTTTTATGCACGCTCAATAATCCAGGTAAGAAAATCACAGATAGTTGAATCAGTTCACCTGCGTGCCTTCAGGCTAGCATTGACAATGTCAGATGTAGTGCCTCCCTTGACCACTGGAAGGATGTGCCGGAAGTCTCCACAAAGCATCGTTGGAGTGCCTCTTTCGCAAATAAATCACATTTTTTTTATTTGGTTTTTGAAATATTTTTCGAACTGTGCACTCCTTGGAAAGTGCTGATTCTAATGATACCTTTCTTTTTGTTCTACAATGGGTATTTCTGGAGTTTTAAGTGAACATACAAACATACACTCTCGATTTATACATATATTTATAGACACAGTGGCATAACGACTGAAAATAACAATCAGTTTCATGTGCAAATATGGGCTTGACATTACCTAGAGTTACAATGGCCATGTTTCCTATTCACAGAGGACTGGGGAATGGCTGCAATCACGGCATTGTAAGATGGCAACCGATGTAACTCTGTGGACAACCACATCAAGTTCATCAGGGAGGATGTGAAAAATGACAGGTTGGCCTTCTTAGACTGCGAAATTGCAATTGGTGATGGGGGACATTTGATTGTTGACGTTTACCGTAAAACAACACATACTGATCAGTACTTAAGGTTTGACTCTCATCATCCACTGGAGCACAAACTAGGAGTTGTCAGGACCCTGTACCACTGAGCTGACAATGTCCCCTCTGACACAGTGGCCGGGAAAAGGGGAGAAATCCCACATTAAACAGGCCCTGGGAGTTTGTCAAAGCCAGGAAGATGCCCAAACAGTGCACCAGCCAATCGAAGAGAGGAGAAGGACAACAGCGGTCTAAGCATAAACTAGTGGTGATTCTGTATGTGGTGGGACTCTCAGAAAAGTCGAGACCGAATCTCAGTTGCTTTGAAGCCCCAAAACAAGCTGTGCCAGAAATTGGTCCACCCCAAAGATCAGGCCCCCTGGCACAAACGGAGCAATATAGTATATGCTGTTAAGTGCCGCGAGGATTGCCGTGACTTGTACATTGGGGATACTAAACAGACGCTGGCCAAGAGCATGGCACAACTCAGAAGAGCTACCCCGTCAGGCCAGGACTCCACAGTCTACACCATCTACAGGCCAGTGGTCATTCTTTCAAGGATGAGGGTGTGCACATCTTTGATAGGGATCCAAAGGAGTTGAATCAAATGCAACTGGACTTGGTATAGATCCTTGAATCCAGTTGCACTTGATTCAACTCCTTTGGATAACCATGACCTGGATGAATGAGAACATTCACAGACACTTTGATAGGGAGGAACGCTGGTTTGAACGGGGAGTCAAAGAGGCCATCTATGTGAGGAGGGAACAACCATCCCTGAACCAAGGGGGGGGCAGCATAAGAGTGCATCTGTCGACATCTTACAGTGCTGTGATTGCAAACATTCCCAGATACTCTGTGAATAGTACACATGGCCATTGAAACTCTAGTAAATGGTCATGGTAGTTTGCATATGAAGCGGATCGTTGGTTTCGGCTGTTACGCCACTGTATTGTTTATAAGAGTGGGGGTACCTGCAGTCAGTTTAGACTGAACGGGTCACTTAGACGAGTGATGAAACATATCTGTCAATAAATCTTGTGTCCAGATGAACTGATTCAGCCCTCTTTGAGACAATTTTAGTGATTTTGCTGATATCTAAAGGTTGAAAACCATGTAAGAGTTAAAACATGGCAGGCTGGTCTTGGTTCTCTGTGACGGTAGCGCAGCAGGATTAACACAGCTGCAGCTAATAAGATCAATAATGGCTCTGTTGGATTTATCTGCATTGATAGACAGCCAGACAGAGCCAGCACCAACTATTGTCAATAGTACCGTCCATGCTGCTCCTTGGGTCCAGCTACAACTAACACATCGAAACTAGTTATAAAATAATACTACCTCAAAAGTTTCAGACCAATTTTTGTGAGAATTTTTGTGCATCATGATATGGCAATATCTGCACTCACCCTGATACAATTCCACATAGAGACTGTAAACCACAAAATTGTATTATAGCCCAGTCCTACTCTGTCAGCCTCAAAATAATATCATACGCCGTTTAATTGATCTCTTCACAAGAAGGAATGTTTATTCGCTTGGCTCGCAGGCATCTCAGCTATGTCTGTACCAAACGACGGGTGAACATGTTTACAAGGATGGTGGGGAAACTGAGTTTAGATGGGCTCACAGCCCTCAAGAGTCAAGAAACTGTTCTCTGCACCACTGCACTTTATCGCCTCTTGTATCGCCTGTATAAGTCGGTGCTGGAGATGGTTGTGTTGTGGTGAAACCGGAGTCAAACTCCATATAGTATGTGCAGACCTGCATGGTCCACAAATGTGTCTGTGAGTCTCATCAGCAGCCAGTCAGACCAGCTTGGTCTAGACCAGACTAGCTTGGTCTAGACCACAGTAGCTTGGTCTAGACCAGACCAGCTTGGTCTAGACCAGACTAGCTTGGTCTAGACCAAAGTAGCTTGGTCTAGTCAGAAGGGCACAAACTGAGGAAGCCTCTTGGATGAGAGGCGAAAAGTCTTCACGGATATACACCAAGTCCAGCTGCACTTGATTCAACTCCTTTGGATGGCCAACAAACACGATTCTGACTCTGCAGATTCGAGACACTATTGGCACACACCCCAGGCTGGCGGTATTTGTGTGAAGTACACCATGGTCCCATACCCAACTTCTTAACATAAACACATGCAGTAAATGATACACACAACAACAACAGCATTGTGATAAAGGGGAACCGGGGGTGCTGGTTCGGGGGGGCTGGAACTGAGAGTCCCCTACACCCGTTTTGTACACCATCATGAGAGGGTTGGTGGTGTACAAGACACAGGCGGGTAGTTTTCATGCAAGCTAACGTCAAACAGCTAGCAGCGAGGCTTAAATGTGGCTCGCTGCGCAGGTAGACAATGTAAATCAACGTGAAGCATTCTTAAACTCAGACCCCCTCCTCACAAAACAACAACAACAACAACAAAACGACCTATGGCTGGTTTAGTCCCGTACCTGCTCATCGGAGCTTTCGCCGCTGAGTGAGACACGGTGAAATTTTCACGCGTCAAACATGTGGGTCCATGTTTTTCCGGGTACGCGCAGAAGTGCTGCGCACTGCAAAACAACAGGACGCTGTTTAAAACGTCCAGCAGAGGTCGCCAAAACGTCTCCGGAGGGCCCTTGGTTCTGATGGCCTGTCCAGGGTGTCTCCCCCGCCTGCACACCCAGTGACTGCTGGGCTAGGCTCCAGCATCCCCGCGACCCTGACAGCAGCAGTGGTGACGCCACCTCGGACTGCGAGGAATCTGGGTGGGATCCTGGACGACCAACTTGTCGTTTGCTGCAGATTTCTCCTCTATAACATCAGGAGGAGTCGCCCATTCCTCACCGACGAGATGGCACAGGTGCTCATCCAGGCTCCGGTCATCTCCCGGCTGGACTACGGCACCTCCCTCCTTGCTGAAGCCTAACTCTAACCCATCAGACCTCTGGAGTTTGTTCAGAAAGCTGCAGGTCGTCTGGTGTTCAACCGGCCTACGTTCTCCCACACAACTCCCCTTCTCATGTCCCTACACCGGCTCCCAGGAGCTGCTCGCATCCAGTTTAAGACTCTGCTGCTAGTCTACAGGGCAGTGAAAGGAACAGCTCCTTCCTATCTCCAGGCCATGGTCAAGCCCTACACCCCCGCCCCACCACTTGGCTCTGCTGCCTCGGGACGCCTGGTTGCCCCGTCGCTCAGAGGCCCCTGCTTTGGATCGACCCGGTCCCGGCTCTGTTCTGTCCTGGCCCCACAGTGGTGGACTGAACTCCCCACTGATGTCAGGACAGCGGAGTCGCTGCCCGTCTTTCACCACAGGTTGAAAACTCGCCTCTTTAAGAGCTACTACCCTGTTACTTGTTCTTAGCACTTATTGTATTCACTCATTAAAAAAGAAAAATCTCTTTCTTGCGCTTTTACTTCAGCACTAGTTTTGCTCTTAGATGCTTGTTTAGATGCACTAGTAGTCCTCCCGATTTCCTACGTTAAATAATGCACTTATTGTAAGTCACTTGGGATAAAAGCGTCGGCTAAATGACTGTAATGTAATGTAATGTAATGTAATAAGCGGTTAAGATAATGGATGGATGGACGTAATAATTGCAAAAGAGCCAAAATGCGACTTTTCTATGCTGAAAATTCCAATGTTTTGCTGTACTCTTAATTTTACTGTACAACAGTGGCGGCTCCTGCCAAATCTCTCTGGGGGGGGGGGGATTGACCTTTCGCAAAGCACCGCCCCGGAACGGTGCTTGTCCAAGGATACTCGGAACAGTCCTAAAAACGTCACACAAGCGATAACACGAGCTACAATGCGGCGGTTCTTGCTCAACTCATCGTTGTGATGACGCACAGCTTTCCTGTAGCTCTCGTCCAGCTGTGTGGCCATGTTGACCCTCCCTGTTTCGTGCTTTTTCACCTTCTCCAAGAGATGATGCATGTAGGTGACACCCCTTAGTTGCCCAAGCAACCAGGCAGGTTTATAACAATATAACAGATACAGAAATCTACATTTTTGGAGAAACTCACGAAAGCTGGAATTCCAAATAATTTATGCTTGATGATGCCTCTTCATAGATCGGAGCCTGCACGTTCCAGAGGAAGTTGTGGCTATTCGGAAGGTAAATGTTTTGGCATAGAGCTGATTAGATCCGCCCCCGGTAACTGAACTTAATTCCAATAAGTAACCAGTAAAATGTTCAATTTCTCGTGTTTTAACAAACCAGATTTCGTGAAAATCGGTTCAGAATTAAACGAATTACAGTTGATTTTGTAGTGAAGTCTGCATCTCTAACATCAGGAGGATTCGCCCATTCCTCACCGACGAGATGGCACAGGTGCTCATCCAGGCTCTGGTCATCTCCCGGCTGGACTACGGACCATCATCAGACCTCTGGAGCTTGTTCAGAAAGCTGCAGCTCGTCTGATGTTCAACCGGCCTACGTTCTCCCACACAACTCCCCTTCTCATGTCCCTACACTGGCTCCCAGTAGCTGCTCGCATCCAGTTTAAGACTCTGGTGCTGGCCTACAGGGCAGTGAAAGGAACAGCTCCTTCCTATCTCCAGGCCAAGGTCCAGCCCTACACCCCCGCCCGACCACTTGGCTCTGCTGCCTCGGGACGCCTGGTTGCCCCAGCACTGGTTTTGCTCTTAGATGCTTACTTAGAGAGAAGATGCACTTATGCCCTCTGAGGACTAGTAACTCTCCTGATTTCCTACATCAAATGCACTTATTGTAAGTCTCTTTGGATAAAAGCGTCGGCTAAATGACTGTTATGTAATGTAATGTAATCTCTCAATATACATTGTATTTAATAGTTTGTTTGTGTTTTTTTTAGTTGTTTACTAGTGGATCTTGAATGCTCCGATATGACCATGCAGACGCATAGCAAGAACATTTAGCAGCAGCCAATGAAGTATGGCTGGCTGCCCCGAAAACACGTGAGTGCAAGCCCTCCCGAGATTGCCTGCAGAGATTGCCTGCAGTTTGAAGAAAAATTGCCTTGCCAAGAAAGTCTATCAAACCGATCTGGGCAATTTTCAACTAGACTGATATCGCCCTAAAGGGGCGGTACTCCATGGACCATGACTTGACACTGATTGCACGATGATATTCAGGCACAGGGCAAACTGTCTAGAACTTCAGAGATGTTTGATGGTGCCTTGATGTCCACAACGCCTTGAACACGGCTCACCTGCGGCTCTACACCTTCTGACCCCACAAGGAGGCCCGTGTAGTTTACTTTGGTCTTACACCATTGACATTTGGAAAGAGAGATCTTTGCACCGGTGGCAGTAGGTTGCTGAGCACATGATCTGACTCCCCCAGGTGGGAGTCCACAGTGAGACTTTGCATCAAAGACATAGATAAGGGTACCCCAATTGCTAGCATCAAGGCATACACTATTCAGGAAGATTTTCAACTCAGCAAAGGTGAATGCCAACTTATGTTGGTATGCAACATGAATAGTCCAGAACCCTGATGTTACATCAGCGAAAGAGAAGTATTTGGCATCCCTGGCTTTAGGGAGCTCTTGTTCCAGTTGGGTCATGGGCCATCTGGACAGAGGAAACGGTTGGTTAAGCCTGCAGTAGTCAATGGTCAGTCGCCATTTGCGATTGAGCTTTAACAGTGGCCAAAGCAGTGCTGAGTAGGTGCTGTTGCAAGGCCGGATGCTTTTCTTCTGCAACAAGTTGTGTATGATTTCCTGTACAGGATCATAGGACACCAGTGGAATGCTGTACTGGCGTACAGTGGCTTGCTCTTGCGAACCTTCCCACGCCAGTAAACAGAGACAAACCTCAACGCCTCTGGCATCCAGGTAGCGTAGCGGTCTATTCCGTTGCCTGCCAACATGGGGGTCGCCAGTTTGAATCCCCGTGTCACCTTCGACTTGGCAGGAGGTAGAGCAGTCCTGCTCTATAGATGCTTTTACAAATTCTGTCTACTTCTAACTTTGCGAGGACCAGTTTGGGGTTTGTTTGGTTTTTTCTCTCTCTCTCTCTTTTTCTCCCCAATTGTATCCGGCCAATTACCCCACTCTTCCGAGCCGTCCCGGTCACTGCGCCACCCCCTCTGCCATTCCGGGGAGGGCTGCCGACTACCACATGCCTCCTCCGATACATGTGGAGTGGCCAGCTACTTCTTTTCACCTGACAGTTGAGGAGTTTCGCCAGGGGGCGTAGCGCGTGGAAGGATCACGCTACGTTCCCGCTGCCCCCTGAACAGGCGCCTCAACCGACCAGAGGAGGCGCTAGTGCAGCGACCAGGACACACACCCATATCCGGCTTCCCACCCGCAGACACGGCCATTTGTGTCTGTAGGGATGCCCGACCAAGCCGGAGGAAGGACGGGGATTCGAACCCCGTGTTGGTAGGCAACGGAATAAACCGCTACGCTGCCAGGACCAGTTTGCGTTTTGAACCATAAGACTGAGGACCTTTTTGCAAAGTGAGGCATTTTGTCTGGTCCTCGCTTCTTTAGGGGTCTATTTTAGGGTTAGGATCTGGATTTAGCATGAGGTTAGAATTACAGTCAGAGTCACTGTCTTGGATGGGATGCACACAGTTTCTGAGAAATGGATGTAAGACATCATATCCATCCATCCATCCATCCATTTTCCAAGCTGCTTATCCTAATTAGGGTCGCGGGATGCTGGAGCCTATCCCAGCAGCCACTGGGCGGAAAGCGGGGAAACACCCAGGACAGGCCGCCGGTCCATCGCAGCAGGGGTAGACATACGTATATAGTTCTGATGGTAAAGGCTGGGGCTAAGAGCTAGGTAATGAATGTAGACGTGCAAGTGTGCGTGCGCGCGCGCGCGCGCTCCCTTCCCCTCTTTCTAGATCCTGAGAAAAGAGACAGAGAATTGGGGGCCAGAGAGAAAGAGAGGGGTTGTTCCCTAATGCACATCAACAAACGAGATCAGTTCAATGACATTTCACCGCTTCCTCGTTCTCATCTAATCACGGCCCATTATTCCGCCAGACCGTTCGTCGGAAGTGACTCTTTTAAATGGTTGCCAGAAGATTTCTGGCCGTCATTAGATAGAGGGCAGCCGTAACTGGGTTGTTGTGAAACACGATCCGCTTGATGTGATTTGCGGTTGGCGCGTGCGCGCGCGTGCGCGCGCGCGCGCTGCCGAGTGGGTGTGCATACGGCGGTGGCGTGCGTTATTAGTGAATAAGTGTTCTTCGGTGGGCGTGTCGGTGGGCGTGTCTGCGTGTGCGCGAGCAGAACGGGGCAGGGGGGGAGGAGCCGGGGAAGTTAATTGATTGTTTATGTAAAAAGAGATGGCGCGGAGAGGGAGAGGAGGGGGGGAAGGTGTGGAGACGAGGCTCGGCAGACGAGGGCTTCTCGCCGGCTTCTCGGACGGACGGCCGAACTTGAAGGTCCGCTTTCCATGACCCCGCGGAGGCCGCGACTGGTCTCACACAAACACGACCTGGACTGGAGACCGACATACAAAGGAGCACACGTGTCTGCTTTACTTTTCTACAAGCAGCTGGACTTCCAGACCAACTCTTGGATATCTGGAAATCTGAGTTCATGGGTTGGCTGAAGACGATTTGGAATTTTATTTGTCTGAACTAATACCAAAAGAAGTAGAGATGACCCATGGGAAGTGTTGATGTGCCATCGAAATGACTTTAATCAAGTAGATCTGAAGACTGCAGCACCTGCAAAGGCACAAACCACTTGATTTTATTGACACCTAAAATCTCTCTCTCTCACTCTCACTCTCACTCTCACTCTCTCTCTCACTCTCACTCTCACTCTCTCTCTCTCACTCTAACTCTCTCTCTCACTCTCACTCACTCTCACTCTCTCACTCACTCTCTCTCTCTCACTCTCTCTCTCACTCTCACTCACTCTCAGTCTCTCTCACTCTCACTCTCTCTCACTCTCACTCTCACTCTCTCACA
This sequence comes from Lampris incognitus, assembly GCF_029633865.1. Lineage (NCBI taxonomy): Eukaryota > Metazoa > Chordata > Actinopteri > Lampriformes > Lampridae > Lampris > Lampris incognitus. The sequence continues at coordinate 64,050,543 of NC_079215.1, forward strand.
CACCCACACACCCACACACTAGTGCCTGCTGCCATGTGGTCGTGCATTCGAGACTTCTTCACCTACGAGACCACCAAGTCGGTGGTGGTGAAGAGCTGGACCATCGGCATCATCAACAGAGTTGTGCAGCTCCTCGTCATCGCCTACTTCATTGGGTCAGTAATGTTCAGCTCCCCTCCAGCTCAGCAGGAATCTAGCCATGAATCCGGTCTGGTCTGGTCTCGTGTTATAATGAGCGACTGTCAGTAGAGGCACTGATGAGGGATGAGGCTCCTCCATGCTCTTAACCACGCACTGGTTCCTGTTAGCGGGCTGCTTAAGAATGTTAATAACCGTCTTGTGATTTTTTTTGAATTATTGTTCATAAAAGCGTGACGGGCAAAATACAAGAAAATTCAAACTTGAATTAAATCAGACTTTCTTTCACACATTGCCAAATGGTTCAGGTTGGGGCAAATCTCTCAGTCTGCACCGTCCGGCAGGTGGTATTATTAGGACGAGGTTCAAGTTTAGATTGTTTTTTTTTAAAAAGGGAGGATGACACTAGAGATGTGCCACATTCAAACGTGTTAATGAGACGCGCCATATAATTCATTTATTAACCACTAGTTACAGCCACTCGTCATGACGCGTTACCATACTGAGTCACTTTCACTGATACGTGTCCACAGCAGGTTTCACTGATACGTGTCCACAGCAGGTTTCACTGATACGTGTCCATAGGTTTCACTGATACGTGTCCACAGCAGGTTTCACTGATACGTGTCCACAGGTTTCACTGATACGTGTCCACAGCAGGTTTCACTGATACGTGTCCATAGGTTTCACTGATACGTGTCCATAGGTTTCACTGATACGTGTCCAAAGGTTTCACTGATACGTGTCCACAACAGGTTTCACTGATACGTGTCCACATGTTTCACTGATACGTGTCCACAGGTTTCACTGATACGTGTCCACAGCAGGTTTCACTGATACGTGTCCACAGGTTTCACTGATACGTGTCCACAGGTTTCACTGATACGTGTCCACAGGTTTCACTGATACGTGCCCATAGGTTTCACTGATACGTGTCCACAGGTTTCACTGATACGTGTCCATAGGTTTCACTGATACGTGTCCACAGCAGGTTTCACTGATACGTGTCCACAGGTTTCACTGATACGTGTCCATAGGTTTCACTGATACGTGTCCACAGCAGGTTTCACTGATACGTGTCCACAGCAGGTTTCACTGATACGTGTCCATAGGTTTCACTGATACGTGTCCACAGCAGGTTTCACTGATACGTGTCCACAGCAGGTTTCACTGATAAGTGTCCATAAGTTTCACTGATACGTGTCCATAGGTTTCACTGATACGTGTCCACAGCAGGTTTCACTGATACGTGTCCACAGCAGGTTTCACTGATACGTGTCCAAAGGCTTCACTGATGCGTGTCCATAGCTTTCACTGATACGTGTCCACGGGTCTCTTGTGTGTAAATGATGACACAACCACAATAATCCTTATTTATTAATGATGACCCTGTGCTGTCCTCCCTGTGTCTGTGTGGGTCTGCTTAGCTAGACAAACTCCATCCTTTGCCCAGGAAATTGGCATCCTTATTAGATAATGAACAAGCATGAGAGAGAGAGAGGGGGGGGGGGTACATACATTACAGCCTTCTTGGTCTGAATCCCCTGTTAATCCCCAGCAGATGACAGAATATGGCGGTAAACTGTTGTGAGTGAGACGACACACTGTACAGTCCAACAGGGATGTGGTTTCGCTTCAGGTTCAGGTTTCACTTTATCCGGATCCCAACTTCTCTCTCACCCACCCCCCAAAATGGTGGAACGACCTCCCGGTCTCCATCGGAACTAATGACTCACTTCCTGCCTTCAGCAAGTCTAAACGCGTCCCCCTTTGAGGCCGACCTTAACCCGTACGTGACCCCAGGTTGCAGGTTATCTGGGACCTGCCTCGTCTTATAGTAGTAGACGCCATTATGTTCAGGTGTCTACTCTAAAGCCCTTCTCTACTTGCACTTGCTTGCCTCTCTGGGGGTTTTTTGCACTTGATTTTTCCGTTTCTTCTACTGCCTCCCAGTCTACGGTGCGCCCTGTACCAGGGATCCGGATCATCTACTACGGTTTCCCCCAGCCCACAGCAGGGCAACACAAACTGTCCAGGAGAGCGGACGCCAGCCAGGAAGACTGTAGGAACCGCCGATCTGCATGAGCTAGCAGCTAGCTTAGCCTGCCCCGCTTCCGCGTCCTGTCACACCGCCCTCGGTGTTTCCTCTTCGGGCGCAGCTCCAGGCGGGGGCCGTGCCGTGGCGCTTTAAACACGGCTTGTTTTGAGATTATTTGGGAGGTTGAAACGACGCGTGCAAACGATTACGTGACTGTAGACTACTGAGCCGGACGGGGTTCGGTCGTTTTTAACAGTGAAACTGTGTTTAACTGGCAGTTTACACCGCTCCGCTCTGGTGGCCGAGCGGAATAAACCGCCGTCTTGCAACCCGCTCGTCACGTGGCTGGGAGGTTCGTATCCCAGACTCGGCGTAACCGGTCGCGGCCAGAGCGTCCACGGGGTAAGGCGTTCATTAGGACACCCTTACCCGACGGATAGGTGGTGTAGATCGGTGTAGTGCTCGGGGACTCGCCGCTCTCCAGCGACCCCTCTGGCCCATCCGGGCGCCTGCAGCCAAGCAACTGAAAGCGTTCTCCCTACGCCTCCTTCGCGGCCTGAAGGTGACGCAATCCATGCGAGGAGGCTTCAGCGGGTAAAGTAGCGAGTGCCGCCGGCACGAGTTTGAAGGAAGCTGGTGTTACGGCTATCTCCTTCCTGTGGAAACGTGAGCCAGGGGAGTTATTCCACAAGAGTTCCGGCCATATGCCACTGGGTTAATCGGGTGGGATAAGGAGAAAAACTAGCAATATATTTTATTTATTTTTTTTTAAATTAGCAGTTTACTCATTTTGGCTGCACCGTTCAAATGCAAATAGTAAGAAGTAAAGATGTGGTAAAGTGTAAATTGGTTTCTAGGCAAACATCACAGCAGCCAGCCAATCAAAAACCATTTACATATGTAGATACGGAGCCGCACCCCTGCCTCATGAGCCAGTGTCAGATAAAGACCTCCACGTCATCATGTTAATCAAGAGGATGCAGTCTATTGTGCAAAAAGGGGTAATGACTGAATATTCTTGAATATATTCTCAATTTTCAAATGATAGCTCCAAATGGTGGAAGCCAGGGCCGCCACGGTGGTTAGTTAGCGCAGTTGCCTCACAGCAAGAAGGTCCTGGGTTCGAGCCCCGGGGAAGTCCAACCTTTGGGGGTCGTCCTCTGTGTGGAGTTTGCATGTTCTCCCCGTGTCTGCGTGGGTTTCCTCCGGGGGCTCCGGTTTCCTCCCACAGTCCAAGATGTGTAGGTCAGGTGACTCGGCCGTACGAAATTGTCCCTGGGGGGGGGGGGCGGTGGGTGGGCCCTGTGACGGTCTGGCGGCCTGTCCAGGGTGTCTCCTCGCCTGCCCTCCAATGATTGCTGGGATAGGCTCCAGCATCCCCGCGACCCTGTAGGCTAAGCGGTATGGTAATGGATGGATGGGTGTAGGTCAGCCATTGTTGTGTTCATTGTTGTTTACGTTAGGTGTAACGGTGTTATTGCTGTTTTGATACAACGTTACAGTTCTGTGTTCGCTACCTCCGCTGACGACACCTCCTAGACGCCATGGGTACGAATTTAATAACGGGTGAGTTCTTTATAGGGGGGGGGGGGGGTTCCGTGCAACGTCGTCACAGAGATGCGTGCGCAACTAGGGGGCAGAAAGCAGCTACAGCGCCGAGATTTTAACCCAGGTGGAGCTCGGGTACAGCAGGGATGACGCGCAGTTGTTGACTGCACCGCCAAAAGGACGAGTGGGGAAATGCTCAACATTCCAAAGCTTTGGAATGTTGAGCATTTCCATTGGCAGCTCTCAAAAGAGTACGCGTCTCGTGCCCCCTGGCTGAGCACGCACCCAGTCATGTTTGTAAACAGGAAGCCCGTCTATAATCACCGGTGGGGGGGGGAGGGGGGGTGCAGCCGTGTTTTATTTAGTCTGGGGCAAATTAGGGCTCGGTAAAGACTAGTGTGAAAGGTACACTACCATAAACTGGTGCAACCTGCCCCGGATGACTACTTCCTGTGTAGTTAGAGTCCCTCTTTCAAAATAAGTGTCTATAGCTATTATTAAATTTATAGTCTCGGCAACCGAGGACCGAGGTATCAATCTATACGATATGAGCGCGCGCTGTATTATCTCAGCGGTGCCTCCATGTGCAACAGCGTCAGTCCTACTCGGTGTCAAGACGACGTAACCATCCATAATAGATGATCAACTAATGGATGACTTTCACTGTGACACGGAGTCCGCTTCCTGTGCAGGGCTGGTACTGCTGGTTCAGACTTTTCCTAAGTCGTTCTTGCTTTCTTTTATGGTAACGGGCCGCAAAAACTGCCAGTACGTCAAGCTTTGGAAACATGCACAAAAATATAGGAATGCACGAAAAAAATCGACTTTAATGGGAATAATAAAGTGTGTTTGTGTGTGTGTGTGTGTGTGTGTGTGTGTGTGTGTGTGTGTGTGTGTGTGTGTGTGTGTGTGTGTGTGTGTGTGTGTGTGTTTCAGCTGGGTGTTTGTCCACGAGAAGGCCTACCAGGTGAGGGACACGGCGATAGAGTCCTCGGTGATGACCAAGGTCAAAGGGTTTGGGATCTATAACGACAAGGTCATGGACGTCGCCGACTACGTCACGCCGACACAGGTACGGGTGGAGGGCGGGCGGAGAAAGGTGATGCGTGGGGCAGATGGGTGGATGGCCGGAGAGACGGGTGCACCGACAGGGAACTACTGGTGGCTAATCACGTCACGTTGTGCTGTGTGTTTTGCAGGGGGCTTCGGTCTTCTGCGTCATCACCAAGCTGATCACCACTGAGAACCAAGTGCAGGGGTACTGCCCTGAGGTCAGCGCTACTGGATTCACCGCCGCCACGCTCGCCTCCCAGTCACTGTGTCCCTCCCACTGCTATAATGCACCAGAGTCTGTATAGACACTCCACTCTGCGTGGGTTGTCTCCTTGTCGGGGTGGAGAAGCTCGCGTGGTCCCGAGACCAACGCCGTGTGGAGCTACGCTCCTGGTAGGGTCGCCCGTGGTGGTAAGGTCAAGGGAGGAGGTCCCTGACAAAGAGCAGTCCAACGAACTGCAGTGCAGTCCTGGCAGCCAACTCGTCCAGAAACCTGCAGCATGGACTAAGTCCACTGACCTTGTCGGTCCCCTGCTTCCTGTCTCACGGCGGGGTAACTTTAAAAGGTTATTGCCATAATCTAACTCACAGACCTCCTTCAGACTTACACTCCATCTCGTTCACCAGCAGGTCTGTTGGCACTACCAGCCATCAACCTCAGCACAATGGGGGCCATGGC
>NC_079215.1:64056198-64121135 GCF_029633865.1 Lampris incognitus
TATAGCTTACTAAACACATATAGCTCACATGAGATTGCTCTTTTAGCACGAAATATAACATGTCACAATTAACAATGTAACCGGTTAGTTTCTTGCCCGGTGCGGGATTCGATACGAGGTGTACTGCACCACAAGGCCACATCACTAACCGCTCGGCTAAAGGGTCAGACCCCTTAGCTAGGGGCTAACGGGTCTTATTAGTAGCTTACATTAGTAACATTCATTTCTTTAGCGTTATCCAGCTATAGATAGCCAAACAGTAAACTAGCATAAGAACTTAGCAAACATGAGAACGCATGGCAATTAGCCAGATGCTAGCTAGGGAGCTGTCAGCTTGAATGAGCTTCTGAGTTAGCTAAAATGGGTTAGCTAGCAACATCAAGACAACAAGAAACGTCTTCTAGCGATATGTAGCTTAACTAACAAAATTAGGTTTCGGATCTAACATGTAAGTGCTGATACTCACACAGACATATCTACTGCAAGGTTAAATATAACATGTCACAATCAAGAATAACATTCATTTCTTTAGCGTTATCCAGCTATAGATAGCCAAACAATAAACTAGCATAAGAACTTAGCAAACATGAGAACGTATGGCAATTAGCCAGATGCTAGCTAGGGAGCCGCCAGCTTGAATGAGCTTCTGAGTTAGCTACAATGGGTTAGCTAGCAACATCAAGACAACAAGAAACGTCTTCTAGCGATATGTAGCTTAACTAACAAAATTAGGTTTCGGATCTAACATGTAAGTGCTGATACTCACACAGACATATCTACTGCAAGGTTAAATATAACATGTCACAATCAAGAATAACATTCATTTTTTTAGCGTTATCCAGCTATAGATAGCCAAACAATAAACTAGCATAAGAACTTAGCAAACATGAGAACGTATGGCAATTAGCCAGATGCTAGCTAGGGAGCTGTCAGCTTGCATGAGCTTCTGAGTTAGCTAAAATGGGTTAGCTAGCAACATCAAGACAACAAGAAACGTCTTCTAGCGATATGTAGCTTAACTAACAAAATTAGGTTTCGGATCTAACATGTAAGTGCTGATACTCACACAGACATATCTACTGCAAGGTTAAATATAACATGTCACAATCAACAATAACATTCATTTCTTTAGCGTTATCCAGCTATAGATAGCCAAACAATAAACTAGCATAAGAACTTAGCAAACATGAGAACGTATGGCAATTAGCCAGATGCTAGCTAGGGAGCCGCCAGCTTGAATGAGCTTCTGAGTTAGCTACAATGGGTTAGCTAGCAACATCAAGACAACAAGAAACGTCTTCTAGCAATATGTAGCTTAACTAAAATTAGGTTTCGGATCTAACATGTAACAAAGGTTCAAACGAGGAAAAGCAGACCACACTGCTTGCTGCGTCACAACGAGCCAAGCGGGAGATAAGCAAAACGGACTCTCAGCTGGTCAAACTAACAGTACCTAAAGCAACCAATAGAGGGCATCACTGTGACAGCTACCGTCATAACAAAGCATGGGCACTCCTGTCGTCTCCAGTTCTCATGATAGAGAGCAGGAAGGGATCTTGTTCTACGTGGAGTTTTTTGTGTGCATCTCTCCCCTGGAAGAGAATCCAGTTAATACCCAAAAGAGCGTGTATTCAGTACAGTAATGTAACGTCCAGCACATTGTTCACCCCGCCCCCGGAAGCGGTCTGCAGCCATTACCCCGGGGTGGCACCTGCTTGTTGCAGGTCATCTCTCTCGGCGAGTCCCGTGGCTTCCGGCTCTCGGCGTCATGGGTAATCTCGCGAGGCGCGTTTTGTGCAACAAAAGCGACCCGTTGCACAGAATCGATCCACTTCCGGTGTGGGAAGATGGCGGCGCGAGTTCACGTTGGCGGCGGCCTCAGCCCAGGACCGTCCACGCAGCGTCTTATAGTTCACGTCTGCGTCTAAGTTTTGTGGTCGTTTGACGGCTGGGAATGCTGGCGCTGGATCGGCTGGGGGACCGGGGCAGGCTAAGCTAGCTGCTAGCCCATGCAGACCGGCAGTTCCGGTAACACCGAGGGCGGTCTGGCGGCGGCGCCTCCTGGCGGTGACTGTGGTGTTTTTGATGTCGTCGTGAGGAGTCCGGGGGTGGGGGGGGGGGGGTCGAGGGTGTCTGGCTGGGAGAGCTTGGTCTGCTTCGTCCGGTGGGCCCGGGGACCACGGCCCCTGCCTGGAGCTGCGCCCGGGGAGGAAACGCCGAGGGCGGCCTGACAGGACGCGGAAGTGGGGCGGGCTAAGCTAACTGCTAGCCCATGCAGACCGGCGGTTCCGACAGTCATCCTGGCTGGCGTTCCTTCCCCTGGACAGTGATTTGTTTTTGTTGAGTTTGGATGTGTGTGTTAGTTTGGATATATGTGTTAGTTCTGATATGTGTGTTCTTGTATGTGTTTGTGTCTTTGTGTCCTGTGCTCGTAGTGAGTCGCCACAGTACAGCACCAGCTTCCATCCCATCGCGTCCCACCTCTGTCTCATAAATGAAGAGCAACTAAAGCCTGTGGCCCTTTTGTGGGCTTGCTACCGTTTAACGGTGGTGCACCACATTATAAGTGCTGGGCTGACCCTGGGACCAAAACTGTGGCCCAGATCCACAGGATCCACTAGCACCGTAGTGTATCTACGACAGTGTTTCTCAACCCAGTCCTCAAGGAACCCCTATCCTGCATATTCTCTTTGCAACCCTGAATAGGGACCTGTCTGTAGTTATTCAACCAATCAGCAATGAATTTTGTCAGACGTTGCACACCTTGCATAATTAAGTGCTGCGAGATGATTGGTCGAGTAAGTACAAGCAGGGCTACCTATGCAGGGTTACAACGAAAATCTGCAGGATAGGGGGTCCTTGAGGACTGGGTTGAGAGACACTGATCTACGATGGACGAGTTCATCTTCTCTTCATGGCGTACGTTCTACAAACAGGAAATGACGCAACGCATGCGCTGACGGATCTGCCACAGAGGAGAAGTAGCCGGCTTCAAACAAAAACAGTTATGAAAAGTTCTCTGGATTTATTCGTTTGTTTGTTTGTTTGTTCGTCTGTGTTCATTAATCGTTGGCTTTACTGTTCCACTTTGAGACGGCAGAGACGCTCCCCCATAGACACCTGGTGATTCGTTTGCTTCCTCCAATGTTTCTTCCCTCAAGAAAGAGAGGTTAGAGCATCCGGGTAGCGTAGCGGTCTATTCCGTTGCCTAGCAACACGGGGATCGCCGGTTCGAATCCCCCTTGTGACCTCCGGCTTGGTCGGGCGTCCCTACACACTAGGCCGTGTCTGCGGGTGGGAAGCCGGATGTGGGTATGTGTCCTGGTCGCCCCACTAGCGCCTCCTCTGGTCGGTCGGGGCACCTGCTCGGGGGGGAGGGGGTTAGCGTGATCCTCCCACGTGCTACGTCCCCCTGGTGAAACTCCTCACTGTCAGGTGAAAAGAAGCGGCTGGTGACTCCACGTGTATGGGAGGAGGCATGTGGTGGTCTGCAGCCCTCCCCGGATCAGCAGAGGGGGTGGAGCAGAGACCGGGACGGCTCGGAAGAGTGGGGTAGCCAGGTACAGCTGGGGAGAAGAGGGGGGAAAGACCCCCCCCCCAAATAAAGGGTTTACTGCTCTTTAAGGTCCTCCTCATATCTATCAGCATCACTATTTACCGGCCTTGAACTTTTATCTCCCATCACCTTTAATACCTTCCCTTCTCAAGGCAAGAACAGGAATTCTGACGTACACACAGCAGTAGAAATGCAAACGAGCTGTCCTCTTCCCACCTGCCATGTTATGGAGGATCCCAGATTATGGAATAATTTACATTCACACTGCAACCTGATGATAACTGCTAAGTGTCCCCTCTGGTTTTCTTCTCGTGAAGGTTTGCCAAGTACTACAAGATGGAGAACGGGACGGACTACCGGACGCTGGTCAAGGCCTACGCCATCAGGTTCGACGTGTTGGTCAACGGAAACGTGAGTGTGTTATGTCCTGCACACGTGTGCGTCCGTATAGACCCGCTGGGTGTGCAGGGAGACTTTGCTGAAGTTGCCGAGCAATTTACTGTGAAACTCACCGATTATGATTGATGCATGTCTATCAAACCAGCTGATCAGATGGGGAGTTTACAGCCGAACCGCTTCATGCGCGCTCCGTAGCCCAGGGCAGGAAGGAAACCCAAGGCAGAAAGTTGGATCAGCTCATCTGGGCACAAGTTATATAGGAAAGGTTATACAGCTTCCGGGGGGGGGGGGGGCATCATGAGTTTGTTTCTATTTGAACTATTATTTATTAGAGAAATGAAAGGTATCGTGCAAGTCCATAGGGCATGGGGGGGGGGTGAGACAAAGAGAGAAAGGATAAAAACCAAGAGAAAAAACTAAGCAAATTAAGAGAAAAAATAATAACAAACAAACAACTTATGCAAAACGAAGAGACCATAAAGAGTAACGATAATACAGAAGTTAATGAGGTAAACAGCCATTAATGGATACACAGATCAAAGGAACAAGATGGAGTACAGCATGCTCACCAGTCACACGGTCACCATGGAGATGAAACATTTTACATGCTCACCAGTCACACGGTCACCATGGAGACGAAACATTTCACATGCTCACCAGTCACACGGTCACCGCTGAACATTTTACATGCTCACCAGTCACACGGTCACCGTGGAACATTTTACATGCTTACCAGTCACACGGTCACCATGGAGACGAAACATTTTTCATGCTCACCAATCACACGGTCACCATGGAACATTTTCCATGCTTACCAGTCACACGGTCACCGTGGAGACGAAACATTTTCCATGCTTACCAGTCACACGGTCACCGTGGAGATGAAACATTTTACATGCTCACCACTCACACGGTCACCATGGAGATGAAACATTTTACATGCTCACCAGTCACACGGTCACCATGGAGACGAAACATTTTTCATGCTCACCAATCACACGGTCACCATGGAACATTTTCCATGCTTACCAGTCACACGGTCACCGTGGAGACGAAACATTTTCCATGCTTACCAGTCACACGGTCACCGTGGAGATGAAACATTTTCCATGCTCACCAGTCACACGGTCACCGTGGAGATGAAACATTTTACATGCTCACCAGTCACACGGTCACCATGGAGATGAAACATTTTACATGCTCACCAGTCACACGGTCACCATGGAGATGAAACATTTTACATGCTCACCAGTCACACGGTAACCGTGGAACATTTTACATGCTCACCTGTCACACGGTCACCGTGGAGACGAAACATTTTACATGCTCACCAGTCACACGGTCACCGTGGAGATGAAACATTTTACATGCTCACCAGTCACACGGTCACCGTGGAACATTTTACATGCTCACCAGTCACACGGTCACCATGGAGATGAAACATTTTACATGCTCACCAGTCACACGGTCACCGTGGAGATGAAATATTTTACATGCTCACCAGTCACACGGTCACCGTGGAGATGAAACATTTTACATGCTCACCAGTCACACGGTCACCGTGGAGAAGAAACATTTTACATGCTCACCAGTCACACGGTCACCATGGAGATGAAACATTTTACACGCTCACCAGTCACGTGGTTACCATGGAGATGAACCATTTTACATGGAAGTTGATTTGCTGAGACAGGATGAAGCCAGTTAGACAGGGTTGAAAACCAGCTCGTTCATTTTAGCGGTGGGCTTTTCTGGTATCCAGACGTCAGCAACACAGGAACTAGAAAGTTTCTTTGGGTTTTAGGTTCGAATCAGCTCTGCGAAACAATCTTTCATAGCTGACAAAACTTCATGACCTGATGGACATCAGCTGTGCAGTATGCAAAAGAGTTTATAATTTAGATAGCCAAAGGCTTAAAATAAATTATTTTCCTTAAAAGAATAAATAAATAAGTATGCCAAACCTTTCATTTGAAGTGGGTTTCTTTTCTAAGTGGGGGCTACAATTCTGAAAGGTTTCATAAATGAAATAATTCAGAGTGCAGCAGCTTGTGTGTTCTGAGTGATCATACGAGACTGTTGTGCAGGAGGTAAAAATCTGGAAATCTCTGGTGTAATATTACATTTTGTCATCTCCAGGCAGGGAAGTTCAACATGATCCCAACGCTCATCAACATGGTGGCGGCTTTTACCTCAGTTGGAGTTGTGAGTTTATCTTGTTTTCTTTGGAATTAGATTTTATTTTTCCATGTCCTTTCAATGCTCTTGTCCAGTGTAGCTTAGATGAATAAGCAGGGCAGGATTTCTCCGAAAGGACACTTGGCTACCATTCCAGTGCCTCTGTATCTTCACAGTGAAGCCTTCAGTCACATGACCAACCATCTGGGTTTGTGTTTATTATGTCACGGCCTCTTTAGAGCCGATGAAACAACTGAAATGTTTCCTTTATACCACGCGAAATAATAAAATATTGGATTTACTTAAAAGCATCAGGTTCCATGCAACAGTGTTACATAAGTTGTAATAGTTCATATTAATAGTTAGCTAGCTAGAAGTTACTTACCACAAATGACATTACATTTTTAGGTAACATTTCATGTCATTCTTTGTTTTCTGTGATTTTGTGTCTTTGTGTAATTGTTCCTAGGGCACGGTGCTGTGTGACATCATATTGCTGAACTTCCTGAAAGGGGCGGAGCAATACAAGGCCAAGAAATTTGAAGAGGTAAAAAATGTTTGTTGTGAAAGAAAGGCCCGAGGATCCATTTTAAACAAATGAGAACAAATTCAGAAAGGACATGCGACACTCTTGAGCAGTGCTGAGCGATACAGTACATATGATCATCTCGACTATCGTAGGGAATTTTACACGATATTGGTTTGCATCACCGTGTCTGCTCACATGGGAAAACACCATGTTTAAGAATCCAGCTGAGGTTCATCACATGGACTGTTTGGTAATGTAAAGTACAATATCAAACCAAAACTAGTTTTCAGTGATACCCTCTGAAATATTTCAGACCTCATTTTGGGAGAAGTTTTAGGTAACAGACTTTCTTTATCATAAATCTAGACAACAACATTGTGACAACATCCAAATGTCATCCCGCTACAATGCCATTGAAAGATGATAAACGATAATATCTAATTATTGCCCAGCCGTAATCCTAACCCGGACCCTAAACACATACAGTCAACCCTAAAATAGAGTGGCAAGCCAGCGTGGAAGTATAAGAGATAGAGATCTCTTTATCGCAACTCTCGTGGCCCACCCTCCCTTGCGCTTCCCCAGCGCATAGCCATCATCAGTCCAGTGATCATCTTCTCCAATCGCTACATAGCCCCCACCTGAGGGGTCAGTTGTTCTCGACGACCCCATCACCCAAGACATAGTCCCTCAAATGTCTAGGGGGCCATTGCTGGCAAACAGGCTGCCCAAAGGACCGTGTGTCATAGGCCCTCTTCTGTCACACTGTGGAGCCGGCCCGAGCCCAGTGGGTGCAGGAGTCACAGCAGTGCACATGCAGCTCCACATCACGTCTACAGCCAGGCCAGTAGAACAGCCCCAGGAGGCGATGGCATTCCCGTAGTGCCCCACCCCCACCAAGCCATGGACTATCTGGAGAACCTGGGGATAGAGCACACGGGGCACCAATAGCTGCAAGAGGCCAATCCCTTGTCCGGGAGCTTGCCACCTCTGATACACCAACCCGTCGTGACGCTCAAAGATGCCCCACTGCGAGTGGTAGGCCCCCACCTCAGGCACCAGTGCTGACACCTCTGTCCAATCGGGGTGCCGCCCTGTCTCCAGCCAGCCCTTCACCAGCCAGCCCTTCACCAGCGCAAGGGCGACGTATGCCTCCTACTGCTGCGCGGTCAACGGGAGCAATCTCTCTTCGTTGCTGGCAGTCTGGACGGCTGCCACCATCAGCGTCATCTGGCCCCACTCCTCCTGCCACTGACAGCAGCGGCACTCCCAATGCTGCAACGGGGCTCTGAGCCTGCTGAGGGGCATTTGCTCGGCAACTAGCTCACCGGCCTCCAGGGGCGATCGACGGTGGCAGAAAGCTGCTCTCCAGAGCTGGTCCTCCTGGCCTCCAGGGGACGATCGGTGGCGGCAGCAGTGTGCATTCCTTGGCGCTGGTCCTCCTGGCCTCCAAGGGGCGGTGGAGCCATGGTGTACTTTAGACTTGATGGTGTTTTAAGCCCCCAACGTACTCTTCCAGGCAGCACTGCATGGAAGGCACTCCCTGCCCTCAAGTTTCATCCAATCACAGCACTGGTTAGGGTTAGGGTTAGTGCCAGTGCTGTGATTGGCTGAAACTGTAGGGGGCGGGGAGTGCCTTCCATGCAGCGCTGCCTTGAAGAGTACGTTGGGGGCTTAAAACACCATCGAGCGTACATTAGCCATCAGGTCGGGCAGAAAAACCTCCGGTCTCTGGCGGGCTTCATCTTTTGACACGCCAGGTTTTCCAAGCGCCAAAGTTTCTGTTCGATGTGCTGCTCCAGTCTCTGGATCTTCCTCTCCATTCTCTCGCTCAATCCCACTTCTGACACCAATGTGGCGAGCCGGCATGGAAGAATGGAGAGATCGGGATCAACTCGTCTCTCGTGTCCCATAAACCGCACGACCCTGAGGGTGCTATTTAATTTTAACGCCCCATCAGAGCTGAACAGATCTGACGGGAAAGGGGAAGCAAGAGGCAAGGATGCATTTCAGAATGGCAGCTACTGTGCCCCATACATCACACGACCCCAGTAGTGCACCTTGATTCTGCCCGTCTTGATGCATTCTCAATAATCCAGGTAATGCCGAACAACGGCTTCCCGCAACAAGGTCATCATCGAACTTACAGATAAACAGTCATGGTCCTACAGTCAGTCAGTAAAATGGTCGTCTACCCAGTTCGACAACAATTAGAACATGAACACGCCATTTAAACACACAAATCAACAATTTGAACACAAACGTTTAACAGTCCCATAAGTCCTTGCGCCCCCCCAGCGCGGAGCCACTGACAGCCGGAGTGACCACCTCCCCCGGTCGCCACAGTACATTCAAAATGACATCCCACAAAACATACTCGATATTGTAGCGAATTCGGAGGGCAACCCCAGGAACTGCCGCAGCCGGGACATGAACACGTATCTCACCGCTCGACTAAAGGGTCCGACCCGTTAGCCAAGGGCCAACTTGTCTCCTTATCCATGCACGTTACAGTATATTTCTTTCTTTCATCCCTCTCTGTGGTGTTTAGGTTTCAGCCACCCGCACCGATTCCCACAGAAACGGGCTCTACCGCTCCCACCTGTCAATCAGACACGACGAGATCCTGTCCAGCGACTCAGGGGCCTTCTCTATTGGTCGGTATGATTAGTGCAGGGGCGGGACAACCAATCAGGAGGAAGTGACGCGGAGACTGTGATGGCAGCCGTGGCCTGGCTGACGGAGGATCGTGTCAGTTGAAAAGTCTCGAAAGGTGGAGTCATAGAGCTGAGCGAGGCTACCGGAAACGTTACACTGCTATCAAAACAAAACAAAACCTCATGGAATATAGTAAATTGCATCATGACATCACAATAACAACTTTGTGTATAGTACCAGAAACTCCTACATGATTACAGAGAAGAAAAAGCTGAGAAATAATTAAGTTTTTAACACCTCCTGCATGAACATCGGCTGGACGTTGTAGACCTCGTCGTCCTATGAGAATCTTAATGCTTCTTACTTCAGCCCTTCTTTCTGTCGCCCAGTAGTCACACAAGAATGCACCACACCTACTTAAGAATGCCATGTACCACTGTCTTATGTGACCAGGTAAGCATGAAAATCAGAAATAAATCAGCTGGTCAACACCGAGTCGTTCATTTGCTTGATATCCTTCAACAACTTTTATTTATTCTATTTTATTTTATTTTGAATTTTCCCCCTTTTTCTCCCCAGTTGTACTTGGCCAATTGCCCCACTCTTCCGAGCCGTCCCGATCGCTGCTCATTACAGTACATTACATTACATTCCGGTCATTTAGCCGACGCTTTTATCCAAAGCGACTTACAATAAGTGCATCATTTAACGTAGGAGATCAGGAGAACTATTAGTCCTCAGAGGGCATAAGTGCATCTTCTCTCTAAACAAGCATCTAAGAGCAAAACCAGTGCCAAAGTAAAAGTGCAAGAAAGAGGTTTTTTTTTTAATGAGTGATACAATAAGTGCTAAGAGCAAGTAACAGGGTAGCAGTTGTTGAAGAGGTGAGTTTTCAACCTGCGCCGAAAGATGGGCAGCGACTCCGCTGTCCTGACATCAGTGGGGAGTTCATTCCACCACTGTGAGGCCAGGACAGAAAAGAGCCGGGACCGGGTCGATCCGCAGCAGGGGCCTCTGAGCGACGGGGCAACCAGGCGTCCCGAAGCAGCAGAGCCAAGTGGTCGGGCGGGGGTGGAGGGCTTGACCATGGCCTGGAGATAGGAAGGAGCTGTTCCTTTCACTGCCCTGTAGGCCAGCACCAGAGTCTTAAACTGGATGCGAGCAGCTACTGGGAGCCAGTGTAGGGACATGAGAAGGGGAGCTGTGTGGGAGAACGTAGGCCGGTTGAACACCAGACGAGCTGCAGCTTTCTGAACAAGCTCCAGATGTCTGATGGCCGACGCCGGGGCGCCAGCAAGGAGGGAGTTGTCGTAGTCCAACTGGGAGATGACCAGAGCCTGGATGAGCACCTGTAACGTCTCGTC
This sequence comes from Lampris incognitus, assembly GCF_029633865.1. Lineage (NCBI taxonomy): Eukaryota > Metazoa > Chordata > Actinopteri > Lampriformes > Lampridae > Lampris > Lampris incognitus. Next base: position 64,066,883 of record NC_079215.1, read on the forward strand.
GGTGAGGAATGGACGAATCCTCCTGATGTTATAGAGGAGAAATCTGCAGGAGCGAGCAACCATGCAACGTTTGCAGCAAACGACAGCTGGTTGTCCAGGATCACACGCAGATTTCTCACAGTCCGAGTTGGCATCACCACGGTGTTGTCAATGGTGATGGCCAGGTCTTGGTGTGGGCATCCTTTCTCCGGGAGGAACATCAGCTCTGTCTTGTCCAGATTGAGCTTTAGGTGGTGTGTCGCCATCCACTCCAAGATGTCAGTCAAGCATGCAGCAATGCGTGTCGCTACTTGTGTGTCAGAGGGAGGTCATGCAAGCGAAGTCATGCGAGTGAATAACAGAACCCAGGGATGTCGTGTACAGGGAGAAATGGAGAGAACCCAGAACCGAACCTTGTGGAACGCCTGTAGTCAGTCTGTGAGGTTCCGACACAGATCCCCTACATGTCACTTGGTAGGAGCGACCCGTCAGGTAGGATGCAAACATTGAGAGAGCAGAGCCTGTGACACTTGAGGGTAGAGAGGAGGATCTACTGTGTCGAACGCAGCTGACAGGTCCAGGAGTATCAGGACGGAGGAGAGAGAGAGTTTGCTCTCGCAGAGTGCAGCGATTCTGTCACTGCAAGGAAGGCCGTCTCTGTCGAGTGACCCACTTTGAACCCAGACTGGTTGGGGTCCAGGAAGTTGTTCTGGTGGAGGTATAAAGAAAGTTGGTTAAAGACAACACGTTCTAGAGTTTTGGATAGAAAGGGTGGAAGGGAAACCGGTCTGTAGTTTTTGACGTCAGAGGGGTTAAGTGATGGTTTCTTTAGAAGAGGGGTGACTCTAGCAATCTTGAAGGCAGATGGAGAGCATCCTGCCTGGAGGGAGGTGTTGATGAGGTGGGTTAGAAAGGGTAGGAGTTCAGGTGCTATAGACTGAAGAAGAGGGGAGGGGTCAAGGGAGCATGTGGTGGGGCGACTGGATGTGACGAGGTTGAGGACCTCATCGGGGGAGAGGGGAGCAAGGTGGGATAGGGTGGGACGTGGAGAGGTGAGGGAGGGTGCAGAGGGTGGGCTAGTGCATGGAGCGCTAACTGGGTGGTGAGAAAAAGAGGATCTGAAGTCGTTTACCTTCTTGTCAAAGAAGCTCCACCCCCTCTGCCAATCCGGGCAGGGCTGCAGACATGTCTCCTCCCATACATGTGGAGTCGCCAGCCGCTTCTTTTCACCTGACAGTGAGGAGTTTCACCAGGGGTACATAGCACGTGGGAAAATCACGCTATTCCCCCTGCCCCCCTAACAGGTGCCCTGTCCTACCAGAAGAGGCGCTAGTGCGGCGACCAAGACACATGCCCACATCCGGCTTCCCACCCGCAGACACGGTCAATTTCGTCTGTATGGACGCCCGACCGAGCTGGAGGTAAGACAGGGATTCAAGACAGGGATTCGAACCGGCGATGTCCGCGTTGATAGGCAACGGAATAGACCGCTACGGCACCCAGCCGCCCCTGTTGTTTGTTTTTAATAGGTCTACACATTCTTTGGTTGCAGTATCAGAGGTGGATCTCAGACACAAAACAGAAAGATTTCCTTTGACGCGACAAAGAATTATGACCTATAGTATTGTAGCGAATTCGGGGGGCAGCTCGGGACGCCGCATCCGATGGAGGGGACCGCCGCAGCCGGGACGCGAACCCGTGTCTCCTGCACCGCAGGCGACAACGTTAACCAGTCGACTAAAAGGTCCAATTCCTTAGCCAAGGGCCAACGTGTCTTCTTATCCGTGCACGTCACAGTATGTTATACTGTATTACCATTATATTCTTATATCATAGTAATAATAAAGACGCACTAAAAGTCTTAGTTGTAATAAAGATATACGAGCTTATCCCATCTTTGTTCATGTTGCAGCAATGTTATAACTATCACTCATGTATTTTCGTAATGTGTGTGTGTGTGTGTGGTGTTAGTGTAGATAGCGGGACCGAAAACTGAAACATTTATGATCCTAATGCTTTTTGGAGGTGGTAGGTATTGTCTCAGAGAGTAAGGGGGAAATCCCAGGAAATTAAAATTATGCATAATTATGCAAAATATGCAAAATATGCATTTTTCTAAAAATGGCTAAAAACCCTTTTCTCGGCATTTCAGATGATTCTGAGCATCTTTGATTTTTTCACCTATATAAAAAATGTTTTCTGGGACTTAGAAATGTTTTGGCATTATGCAAAATAAGTGCATTTTTGCAAAAATGCATTTATGATCCTCATTTTTTTTTGGAGGCGGTAGGTATTGTTCCAGAGAGGACCAGAAAAATAGCAGAAAAGTAAAATAATTATACTAATTATGCATAATTATGCAAAATATGCATGTTCTAAAAATGTCTAAAACCCACTTTTCTCAGCATTTCAGATGATTCTGAGCATTTGGGGGGAGGGAGTTGGAGTGGGGAGGGGGGTTTAGGGGCAGGGGGAAGGCGGTTAGCTGGCAGGATGAAGAGGAGGGAGATGTAGACGGGTGGAGAACCAAACCGCTACATTGTAGCGGGCTTCTTCTAGTGTTCTATATTTGCATCGATTAAAAAAAAAGTAGAGTAGGAAATAGAAAACTAATGCACAGACAATGACATATACATTACACACACACACACACACACACACACACACACACACACACACACACACACACACACACACACATACAATGCAATACATTGTTGGAGATGGAGGGTGAAATTACTAAAGGAAGGAGTGGAGTGAGGAGGGGAAGGGAGGAGGAGGAGGAGGTGCAGAGCTGAGATAGAGAGATAATGGGATAAGGAGAAGAGTCTGATGTCTTCTCGAGTTCTTAACAGGGTCTCGGGTGGACAGATCACATGACTGAATGTCTGCTCGTTTGAGTGAAGGACAGAGAACCAAACACTGGACCATGACTCGAATCACGGTTTGGCATTCATCTTCCTCCACTTCCAGATGAAAGAGCCATCGTTTTAAAAAACGCTGTTATTACAGTACCATCTCTACAACGTCTACCACCCTCTGTGCTGGTTAAATACTATATATATCTATATATATCTATATATATATAGATAATATGTATATATATATATACTCCTGTATTTTCACAATGTGTGTGTGTGTGTGTGTTAGTTAGTGTAGATAGTGGGACCGGAAACTGAAGCACTTATGATCCTAATTCTGTTTGGAGGTGGTAGGTATTGTCTCAGACAGTAAGGGGGAATCCCAGAAAATTAAAATTATGCATAAATATGCAAAATATGAATTTTTCTAAAAAATGGCTAAAAACCACTTTTCTCGGCATTTCAGATGATTCTGAGCATCTTTGATTTTTTCCCCCACCTATATAAAAAATGTTTTCTGGGACTTAGAAATGTTTTGGCATTATGCCAAATAAATGCATTTTTGCAAAAATACACTTATGATCCTCATTTTTTGGGGGGGTGGTAGGTATTATTCCAGAGAGGACCAGAAAAATAGCAGAAAATTAAAATCTTATTATGCATAATTATGCAAAATATGCATTTTTCTAAAAATGGCTAAAAACCACTTTTCTCGGCGTTTCAGATGATTCTGAGCATCTTTGATTTTTTTCACCTATATATAAAAAAAAAAAATTTTGCTGGGACTTAGAAATGTTTTGGCATTATGCAAAATACTAGAAGAAGCCCGCTACAATGTAGCGGTTTGGTTCTCCACCCGTCTAAATCTCCCTCCTCTTCATCCTGCCAGCTAACCGCCTTCCCCCTGCCCCTAAACCCCCCCCCACTCCAACTCCCTCCCCCCAAATACTCAGATTCATCTGAAATGCAGAGAAAAGTGGTTTTTAGCCATTTTTAGAAAATGCATATTTTGCATAATTATGCATAATTATTTTAATTTTCTGCTATTTTTCTGGTCCTCTCTGGAACAATACCTACCACCTCCAAGAAAAATGAGGATCATAAGTGCATTTTTGCAAAAATGCATATTGTTTTGCAAATGTGTAATTTGTGGTATTGGGCTATACAAATAAAATTGATTTGATTTGGATTTGAATCTATTGACACACTAACGATACAATTGTTTAATCTGAAAGCACTTTTAATGATGTTAAAGCATGCATAATGAATTATTATATACATACGTGTGTATATATATATATATGTGTGTGTATACGTATACATATACGTATATATATATATATATATATATATATATATATATATATATATATATATATATATATATATAGGTGAAGTAATTGGGCCGTCAGAGTAATAAAACTTACATCTTGTTACACAACATTAAAGAACAAACAATATTACAGCCCAAGGAACACACCTAGCCCTCAATAGAAATGTAAAGAAGAGAAATGCAGTACTTATACACCATTAAATCAAGTTGAAACACATGTTCATGCCTTTCTAGATCTCTAAGCATTATGCGCAACATCTAACTGTGAGATGAATATCCTACAGACGCCTTTTGTTTTTCTAGAAATTCCATAAATAAACAATTCACCCAGCAAAATAAACACATTTACGATGCATTGTGAACGGCTCTGCGCGGTTGTACAGAGATTAGAGCGCCCGTTCTGGAAACCGCCGCCTTCAAATTCCGAATTCCAGCTATTCCAGTAATTACGGTCACGACAACTTCCGCCAGGAGGGCCCTGGTCTGCATTCAGCCAATGAGCGTCGCCCTGCCCTCCTAGCCAGCCAATCAGCGCTGCTCATCCGACATTCGTCCTCGATGACCTCCCGCACTTCCTGTTTGAACGGCGAGTTCCGGTCAGTTTCCGCACGCGCCGCTGTGAAGGCCGCCGGAATACCGAGTGGGGCTTCCGGGGAATATTGTCGCAATAAAATCCGTAACGCCAAAAACCACCCACTTCAAAATGGAAAATATACATATATATATATATATAAATATGTATATATACATATATATATATATAAATATGAAACGCCCTGTCGTAGCATTTCGTTTCTAGACACACGTGTGCACACGTGTGCTTAGGCCGTCCGAGCTGTCAGACATCTGTGGTCAGACACCCCCAGCAGAGAACACCGCATCCTTTTGCAGAAAGGATCCTGTTATTTAATATTTATCTTTATAGTCCTTTAAAGTGAAGTCCACAAGCTAGACGCTCTTAGCTGTGCTCATTATATATTCATTGCAAAACCTTTCCTGATCATCAATAATCGATTTGAACTCGCAAACAAAGACTCCGTTGCTAAACCCGGAGCTGAATGATTCATAAGGGCGTCAGCACTCGGAGCGTTCATCCGTCCATTGATCCGGACCGCTCCCGAGCCTTTCCCAGCAGTCACCGGGCGGCAGGCGGGGAGACACCCTGCGCAGGGCGCCAGGCCTGTCCCCCATCTTAACTTGCACCGGTGGGACGATGTAGAGGCTGTGTCCCTGTGACTACCTCCCCGCCCTGCACAAGCGCTGGAGCTGTCAGTGTGCAGCCATCAGCAACTTGTGTGCAGCCTCTATTGTTTTATATACACATATATGTGTGTGTGTGTGTGTGTGTGTGTATATATAAGCAGCTTCAGTATTGCGTGTGACTAAGTTAATGTTGTAAATCACATTTCAGTGGCCTTACACGTACGACATAGGAAGCGATTGTACAGAAATGGTCTTGTGTGCTGTTATAACAGGTGTCTGGAATTCAGATTTGACCAGAAATGTAATGTTGAGTGGCTGTTGCAGCCGTATGAAATGCAACTTGATGGACTGGTTGATTGATGGACTGACTGATTGATTGATTGCATTTTCCGAGTCCAGTGAGTGTTTTGATTGAGACGTTGTGGTTTTCCATGATCTGGCATCTGTTCTTCTGAAGTGCAGCATTATATGCTTTTGGTCAGGAGGCTGAAAGGTAGAACAGGTACTGATGGAGTGATTAAAGGACGAGAGACAGGTTGAGGGAATTACCGAGCAGGAAACGTATGCAAATGAGTTCACAATTTTGGAGAAATCGTCCAAGGATGTGTGCTTTCAGTTCTTGTTTCAATTCCTGAGTCCAAGAGGAAGGGTAAACGAGGAGGAGGAGGCAGAGCAGGTTGGCTGGTAGTTGGAGGGTTGCCAGTTCGATTCTCGTCTCCTCACAGAAACGTTGAGGTGCCCTTGAGCAAGGCACGTGACTGCTCTCATGGCTGATAGCGAGGCGTGACTGATTCTAAAGCGCTTTGTGCAGCTATACATGCATTTTTTTTTACCATTCATACTTTTGCTTATTGATTTATTTCAACCGCGTAATTTACAGTCGTTCCCCCCAAATTCATGTTCCTCCTCAGGCGGCGGCACCAGAAAATAGCTCGCGAACCATGATTCAAAAAAAAAAAAAATCACAACGAAAGGAACGCTTTTATTGTGAAGGTGGAATCGGCTCACTTCCGGTAGCCGTCCGCTCGACGCTGCCCGCGGCTTGACGCAGCAGCTTGCGAGCCATTGCGCCCGGCCGTCCGCGTCGCTGCACCGCCTGCCGCCGCGGCCCCGCTCCAGCGAGACACGCAGCGCAAACATGGCGCTGCTGACGCCCCTCTTCGCCTTCCTGTACCACCTGCCGCAGGTGTACAAGTGGCTGCTGAAGCCCTACTACGTGGCCTCCCTCTTCATGTCGGTCGCCTTTCTGGTCGTTCGCAAAACGCCCGGAATCTGCGACCATCTGTCCACGCAGCGGGAGGACGGCAACTCCTGCGACTTCGACTGGGTCAGTACGCCACGACAACCGCGAACAGAACCGGGTCCTGGTGCCGCTGGCGCGTTAAGACGCCAGCAGGCCGTTTCCCGAACATCTGGGGGGGGGGGGACCCTCAGCCATCCCGCTTAACCGCTCCCCCAGATGGGCTCCATATTGTGTGTGTGGGGGGGGGGGGTGAAATCCTGCGATGCCCTCTAGTGGTCGCGTCGTGTATGGCAAGCGCCTTAAAAATGGTCAAAAGTGCTGGGAAAACCGATGAGGTGGTGGGAGACCGTAAGGAGCGCTGCGGAACTGTATCGTCCACCAGTAGGACTGAACTGTTTTAAGAGCTTCTGGCCAAGACTACTTACTGTAGTCACGTTCTGTAGTGCTGAGACCTGCCCGTTTAAACACTGTCGAGGTTTCCGCCGGCGATACCCGACAATGCGACCTTGGCTGAGCCGCAAGCTCCTCTAACGCGGTGTTTCTCAACCGGGGGTCCGCGGACCCCTAGTGGTCCGTGGTGTAATTGCAAGGGGTCCGTGAAAATAAAATATCTTTTAAAAAAAAGATCCTGTGACATTTATAGAAATGGGATTATTTTACTCAAATGTGACCGAGACCTTTATCCACCTAAACTATAAAGGGTAACAGGACTGTTTTCTCTAATTACATCTGTTTCACAAGTGTAATTTGTTGTATTTTAATAAGAGATCTCGCTCCCGTTTGCATTGTTGGAACCACTGCTCTAACGTGCTCTAAGGTGCACGCAAGCGGAAGTCCCTAAGGTGGTTTCCTGTGAGGGGCGCGAACCCTCCGCAGAACCTTTATTCGTTCCCCCTTTCGCCAATATCGGGAAGAAAAAATGGCTAAAAATCCAGAATCGTACGCTTTCTGCGATGCACGCGGATAATTATGCAATAAATAAATAAATAAAATGAGCAAAGATCGTTTTCAAAATCAGCTGCACGATGATAACTTATTAAGACGCTTCCCTGATCAATGCGAAAGTGGACGGGACACATTTCCACGTTTGACATGTGCTAATTGTTGCTACCCTCGCGGGGTGCGCGCCATCGTGCTGTTAAGCACGTGCGTTGTTTTTGGCACGTCTCTAATTGGCCGCACGCGGCACAGCGTGGAAGTGGTGTAGTGTGATCAGGGGACCTCATTATCAGCCGCCCCGGATGTCTCCGGCTGTCATCCCTCCATCCGTCCACCTGAGTAGCTTGCTGGGGTTTGTCATAACGCGTGACGTCCAGGGCAGTTTCGTGCCCTGGAAGTGATTTAAATGGTGGTTTGGGACCTCCAAGCCACCAGGGGGCAGCGTAAGTGTGTGCTTCTTTAAGTAATATGTCTTGTTTGCTCTCTGAGGACAAAGTTCAGTTCAGCCCCCCCCCCCCCCCCCCCCCCCGTTGCAGGCTGACATGAATGAAGACCGATACTCAGAAGGTCTTCCCTTGCGGTCTCACCTGTTGGTCTCTACTGCCCTCCTCAGTGAAGGCTGACATGCAGACCACAACCTCACCTTATCACAATGGCGCCAACGTAATGACGTGTTCATGTGCCTGCTGCAGCAGAAACGGGCTCTGGCTAAGGCCTGAGTGCCAGGAAGACCAGATGTGTGTGTGTGGGTGTGTGTGTGTGTGTGTGTGTGTGTGTGGGTGTGTGTGGGTCTGCAGATGCCTGCACTGTGTTGTGATGGAGCAGGTGTGAGTTGGCAGGATGCTGAGAAACGTTCTGACCTGTTCATCTCTTCACAGAGAGAGGTGGAGATCCTCATGTTCCTCAGCGCCATTGTCATGATGAAGAACAGGCGAGCAAGTGAGTAAAGGGGTGGAGGCACCGTCTGTCTGTCAGTTTGTCTCTCTGACTGTCTGTCTGTCTCTGACTGTCTGTCTGTCTGTCTGTCTGTCTGTCTGTCTGTCTGTCTCTGACTGTTGGTCAGTCTGTCTGTCTGTCTCCAACTGTTGGTCTGTCTTTATCTGTCTGTCTGACTGTCTGTCTGTCTGTCTCTGACTGTTGGTCTGTCTGTCAGTCTGTCTGTCTCCAACTGTCGGTCTGTCTTTATCTGTCTGTCTGACTGTCTGTCAGTCTGTCTGTCTGTCTCTGACTGTTGGTCTGTCTGTCAGTCTGTCTGTCTCCAACTGTCGGTCTGTCTTTATCTGTCTGTCTGACTGTCTGTCAGTCTGTCTGTCTGTCTCTGACTGTTGGTCTGTCTGTCAGTCTGTCTGTCTCCAACTGTCGGTCTGTCTTTATCTGTCTGTCTGACTGTCTGTCGGTCTGTCTGTCTGGCTCCAACTGTCGGTCTGTCTTTATCTGTCTGTCTGACTGTCTGTCAGTCTGTCTGTCTGTCTCTGACTGTTGGTCTGTCTGTCAGTCTGTCTGTCTGTCTCTGACTGTCGGTCTGTTTTTATCTGTCTGTCTGACTGTCTGTCAGTCTGTCTGTCTGTCTCCAACTGTCGGTCTGTCCTTGTCTGACTGTCGGTCTGTCTGTCTGTCTCCGACTGTCTGACTGTCCATCTGTCTGACTGTCTGTCCCAAGGGATGCCTGAGACAGCTTCTGATGAGGCATCACTGTGTGCAGGTTGCCTGGGTGAGACGGTGGTGTGTAATACATGGAGGACGTGTTCACTCTTATTTTATATTGTTGTATTATTCTGGTGAGGATGATGATGATGATGATGATGGTCACAGCTATGCTGGCAAATACAGCTGCAGCTGGTAGACCTGCTCATACCTCCTCCTCCACCCTCCCACACACACACACACACACACAGTACAGACACACACACACACACACAGTATAGATACACACAGACCCTTTTGTTGGTACCCGGGTTGTTTGTGATTTGTATTTTTTTAAACTTTTTTTAGTTTTACTGATTTTGGAAAAACTGCTTCGTCTCCATAGAAACCGTTCTCACTATCAATCCCCCTCCTCCCTCCACTCCTCCCTCCCCCTCACTGCCGTACTGTCGGTATGCTGAAAAGGAAGATTGCTCAGCTTCATAGTTGTGGCATATTGTCGTCATAATGTCGTGACATCATTTGTGTCTTCGTCTCTTCCCCTTCCTCCGTCTGACCCCGTCAGTAACGGTGGAGCAGCATGTGGGGAACATCATCCTCTTCAGCAAGGTGGCCAACGTCATCCTCTTCTTCCGACTGGACATCCGAATGGGACTGCTCTACCTCACGCTTTGCATAGGTCAGCACATCCCATCACGCACACACACACACACACAACACACACAACACACACACACGCACGTGTGCAACATGTAGCTCGTTAATCAGAGGTGGAAAAACCCGGTCCAGAAAGTCAAAACCCTAACCGGGTCTTTACTGCATCCATGTATTAAACCAGCTGATTTGGGAAACTAGTCAGTGCAATCTGATGGTTGAGTACATGGGTGGAGTAAAGACACGGTTAGGGTTTTTACTCCCTGGACCGGGTTTTTCCGGAGAGTCTTTCAGATCCAGTCCAGTGACTTGATGTCAGCCAGACCGGTGTTGTGGTGTGGCATTAATGTTAGAGAGTCATTTCTTCATCTTCACAAGTGTCACTTGACTTGTTATCCCTGTGTTAGCGCCCCCTGTCTGAACCCAGACAGTTCTCAGCAGGTAGACTTCACAAGACTCTTTGTTGATAGCTAGCTAGCTAGCTAGCGAGCTAACTAGCATGACGTTGCTGGGTAACTATTCCCAAACAGACCAGCTGACAGACTGATGATGACGGTTCACTGGCTGTCCAATCAAATCAGAGTATTTGATGACGTCATTTATTACCAGAAGCTGATTGGTTTTTGGTCTTTTTGCGATATTAAACAACACGACATCATTTGATACCACAAGCTAATTCTCTCTCTCTCTCTCAATGCATAGGTAATGTCAATATTATTTTAATATTGTTTAATTTCATTGACAATAATTCTTTAATATTTAATATTATTTAATGTTAAAATCTTATATATATTTTTTTTTTCATTATAGGTGCTTATGAAAGTAACAGGCCGGTTGACTATATGACGCACTGTATATTACTGTGTGTACGCTATAATGAAACTTGAAACTGAATATAAAGCAATGCTAATATATATGCTAATACAGCTTTGTGTGGGGAATGCTGCCCTTGTTAAGCTGCATACTGACTGTGTACTGACCCCTCATGTTGAAGGCTCGCTGTCATGGTGCCAGGTCAGTACTTCATAACTGGCGAAGTGGCTGTAGACACTGTGTGCCCTGTGCTGACTTTCTGTCCCGTCGTCTGTTCTGTGTGGCAGTGTTTCTGATGACTTGCAAGCCTCCGCTGTACATGGGACCAGAATACATCAAGTACTTCGGCGACAAAACCATCGACGTGAGTAAAAACAAAGTCACCAGTGGTTTTGTACATGGACACGTGATGGAGGACAAGCGAGGGAGATGGGAAGTGTGTTGCGTCTTTTTGTCCAGCTAATGCATCTGTGTGCGTTTGTGTCCGTCCATTATAGGAGGAGTTGGACAGAGACAGCCGTGTAACGTGGATCGTGGAGTTCTTTGCCAACTGGTCCCCAGAGTGCCAGTCCTTCGCCTCGGTCTACGCCGACCTCTCTCTGAAGTAATGCTCCTTCCTCTTTTTCTCCCCCCTCTCGGTCTGTTCGTGGTCTGTGAGCGGCGGGTGGAGGTTGAAGGTGGCGCTGGGTGAATGTTGAGGGAGCCGTACTTCGTGTCGTGTGACCCATCTGACAAATTCACTGACGGTTAACTTTCCTTTTCTGGGTTGAAGGTACAACTGTGCTGGTCTGAAGTTTGGCAAGGTGGACATCGGACGCTACGGAGAGGTGTCCAAAAAGTAAGTGTCTTCTCAAGGTGTATTTACTGAGACTGCCTCCCAAGCAGTGCTGCTCATGACCTTTCACCTACTGAGTGGGGGTATCATTTTGTGTAAGGTAACACAACCACACTAGTAGGTACGAGTGGGCGTTACTAAGTCATGACAAGGCCAATATGGCGGCATTTCCCCCGACTCCCCCTGCTGACGCACGATGAGCAGATGCTGACGGGAGGTTCGATGTCAGGATTTCTACATCTCTTAAAACTGCCGTTCCTGCGGCGTGCGGGTGGCGTGGCAGTCTATTCTGTTGCCTAGCAACACGGGGATCGGCGGTTCGAATCCCCGCGTTACCTCCGGCTTGGTCGGGCATCCCTACAGACACAATTGGCCGTGTCTGTGGGTGGGAAGCCGGATGTGGGTATGTGTCCTGGTCGCTGCGCTAGCGCCTCCTCTGGTCGATCGGGGCACCTGTTCAGGGGGGAGGGGGACTGGAGGAAATGGCGTGATCCTCCCACGCACTACACCCCCCCCCCACCCCCCAGTGAAACTCCTCACTGTCAGGTGAAAAGGAGCAGCTGGTGGCTCCACATGTATGGGTGGAGGCATGTGGTAGTCTGCAGCCCTCCCCGGATCAGCAGAGGGGGTGGAGCAGAGACCGGGACGGCTCGGAAGAGTGGAGTAATCGGCCAAGTGCAATTAGGGAGAAAAGGAGGGGGGGGGTGTTGTGTGAAGAGAGAACTTGTTTTTTAACTGAGTAAATGAGGCAAATTGCTTGTTAATATACGAATCTTTGAAAGTGACTTCACCTTTTAGCCTCCGACTGTTAAAAGGTGCCTCGGAGCAGGACGGGGGGAATGCGTGATGGTGCTATACTGGGGTATGAGTAGAAGTGCCTGGTAATCTGCAGCCCTTCTTAATTCGCTGCCATGTTTTCAAGCAATTCTAAGTTCTCTCTCTCTCTCTCTCTCTCTCTCCTCCCCCCCCCCCCATCTTTTTCCAGGTACAAGGTGTCAGCGTCTCCTCTGTCTAAGCAGCTGCCCTCCTTGGTGTTGTTCCAGGGAGGGAAGGAGTTGATGAGACGCCCCCAGGTGGACAAGAAGGGTAGAGCGGTGTCCTGGAGCTTCACAGAGGTAGGCGGTGTGGTGTGCACCGTGGTTCTTCTAGCTCACCGTTAAGAACAGGATGCACTCGTTCTGCATCACTGCGAAGCTTTGAACACGTGCGTCGTCGCTCGCCACAAATTTGCATTCATGCATATTTACACAGACCTTGAACCCACGGGGCAGGAGGTCCACCTCCAGATGACACACTGCAAACAACTGTTATATATTCTGTCTCTGGCAGCTTTTCCCAGTCTCGGTTTTTATGTCAATAATCCAGGTGTAGAAATCCAAACAGAGGTGTCCGGGTGGCGTGGTGGTCTATCACCTTGCCTACCAACACGGGGATCGCTGGTTCAAATCCCCGTGTTACCTCCGGCTTGGTCGGGCGGCCCTGCAGACACAATTGGCCGGGTCTGCGGGTGGGAAGCCGGATGTGGTATGTGTCCTGGTCGCTGCACTAGCGCCTCCTCTGGTCGTGGGTGCCTGTTCGGGGGGGAGGGGGGAATGGGGGGAATAGCGTGATCCTCCCACGCGCTACGTCCCCCTGGTGAAACTCCTCACCATCAGGTGAAAGGAAGCGGCTGGTGACTCCACAAGTATCGGAGGAGGCATGTGGTAGTCTGCAGCCCTCCCCGGATCCGCAGAGGAGGTGGAGCAGCGACCGGGACGGCTCGGAAGAGTGGAGTAATTGGCCAAGTATAATTGGGGAGAAAAAGGGGGAGGGGGGATCCTGAAATAGGTTATACTCATCCCTCTCGACACTTCTTCCTCTCCTCCTCTCTCAAAGATTGGTTCCACCTCTTTTAATACCTCCCTCCGTATCTTCTCCCTCCTCCGACAGGAGAACATCATCAGAGAATTCAACCTTAATGAGCTCTACCAGAAATCCAAGAAGCTTAACAAGGCCAAGGGGGGCCATTTGGACAAGGCCAACCAGTCCCAGTTCCCACCTGTTCCGGAGGAGGAGGAGCCGGAGCAGGCGGGAGCCGATGCCCAGGGGGAGGCATCAGAATCCAAGAAGGACAAATAAGGTCGCTTGTTCCTCCTCTGTTGGGATGCTGGGAATGTCCAATGGTGGTGGTGATGGGGGGGGGGGGGGGGATGGGGGTGGGGTCGCAAGAAGTTTGGGTAACATATCAACAACCCCCGCTCCTTCCAATTTGTTTATTTTTTCCACTCCTGCCAGTGTGGGGGGTCAGTGTGAATGTGTGGACGGGGGGTTTTCCCCCCAGAAGTGTTTGCCGGTAGGACAGAAAGGCCTCCCGAAGTAGTATTTAGACCGTCTAGAACTAAAACGCTCCCTTCAACCTTAACATTGAAATTCTCCTCTGTGACGTTGCCCACCCGGACTAATCAGCAACGGGGGAGCACGCCGGCGTGGTTGTTCGCCCACCTCACGGCGTAGTTCCCTCCTCAAATCACCCCTGTCCAGCACATGTGGCTTTAGAGTAGCAGACCGGGACCGCCTCAGTCGGGTGTCGGGCCGATAAGCTGTTCACGAAGTTTGGAAGTGCGTTGTGCGGACGCGCTTCCAGCTCGGCGCGTCTGAAACGTTTGACTGTCGGGCAGACCGGTCGACCCTGGACCCCGTTTGTTACTCCGCAGAACCGTTGAGGCAACTCCCTCGCTAGGAAGGAGAGAGAGAGAGAGATGCTGACAGGTTTTCATAACTAATAAGGGAACATGGATTGTGATGATTTTTGTTGTTTCTATTGTAATTTCCATTTTTAAGCAAATCATTTTTCAAATGTTCCTTTAGATTTGTTTTAATTTGATTAACTGGGTCTTGTTCTCGTGTAGTTGAAATCCACACAGGTGTGACTTGGATTATTTTTGAGGTCGTGTGCAGTGTTATACATCTGCTTTCCTGCGGGTTTGCACTGGCACTTGACGTCAGGCCCTCGGGAGCGCTTGATTTGCATCAAAATAACACTAGCCAGGTGGTGTCGTTTAAGCTCCTGCGTTGCCGGCACCTCGCAGGATGGCGTGGCATACTAACGCGCCTCGCTTGTGAGCAAGGATGCTGTAGTTTGGTCCTTTGCCTTCCTGATTTGACGCGACATCCCCGATTCTTTCCAGCGTGCGCGTCGGTCCTCCCGCTGTACTTTTTTATTTGACTTTCCAGCGTTTTCCTCTGTCGCGCTGATGGAAATCGACCGCCGTTTTCCACATTCTGGTCCGAGCGTCGGCCGAGGCGATCTAGTCGTCTTCATCATCGACATCCCTCAGTCCTCAAGGACCCCCCATCCTGCAGATTTTCTTGGCAACCCTGAGTAGGTACCTGTCTGTAGTGATTCAACCAATCAGCAATGGGTTATGCTAGGTGTTGCACACCTTGCATAATGAAGTGCTGCGAGCTGATTGGTTGAGTAAGTACAAGCGGGGCCCCCTATGCAGGGTTGCAGTGAAATTCTGCAGGATAGGGGGTCCTTGGGGGCTGGGTTGGGAAACGCTGCTCTTCGTTGACCAACCGTTGATCCGAGGCGGCTGCGAAACGGCTCATTCTGGGTAAACGGGGGAGTGTACGCCACCTACCGCCTAAATGAGTGTGTAGGCGCGTGTGTGTGTCGGCGCGTGGTGGAACTGAGTATGGAAGTGAAGTGGGATTATTTAAAAAACACTAACACATTCGTCATTCCCCGTACTTCTCGTGTGAGATGTTAAACATACTTTTAATTCACGGTGTCAAGACACCAAACCGGTTGGCTTTCACGGCATTAAATATTCAATATCCACTTGACCATGCTGTGGGCTTCCTCATAAAGAATAATATATTGTGACCAAGTGTTCAAGCCTTGCATTTACATTCACGCTGAGGGTGGCGTGCCTGTTGCAGCAGCAGCGGTCACGGTACTGCAAGACTCCCCGAGTCAAACTGGTAACCACCGAAAACCATTTAGGTAAACGCTTTCAACGTCCGGCGACTCAGCCAGTGAACACTAGAACGACCAAGACGGTCATTATGACTGTTGTTGGATTTGGGAACTTTAATAACTTTGTGGGGAAAAGATGCAGACTTGCCGCTCCCTGGATGCTCCTAAACTTGCATGTGTTTGCATTAAAATGGGTTTTAGGTCGTCCATCCATCCAAACCGCTTACCCTGCCCTCAGGGTCACGGGGGATGCTGGAGCCTATCCCAGCAGTCACCGGGCGGCAGGCGGGCGGGGAGACACCCTGGACAGGCCGCCAGGCCATCACAGGGCCAAAAAGAAGTTCTGATCAGATCTACCTAAAACGACCATGAGCGGGCAACATGACCGTCTCGTAGTTTGCGCGTGATGGTGTGCGTCATGTGACTATTGATGACGTGTGTTGGTGGCGTCATTTCCTTCGTGAAGTTCGTTGCTCCGTCCTAGAAACACACTAGCGCCCTCCAGTGTAGAGAAATAGTGTAAACTTGATTTTTGATGATGCCCAACATGTCTGGTTACAGATGCACCATGACTACCACCGAGGCGCTGCGGTGTTTACAGGCCAACGTTGGACAGCGGCCATTTTAGATTGTTGTAAAAATTGTATTAAAGTTGTTCAAATTTTAATTTTTGTGTCAGTTAGTTTCATAACAGACATACTAACATACACAATGCATTAATGTGTCAGTTGGGTATCTATCTTGACAGAATATAGAGTTTAAAAACCGCGGCGGTCAAAATGACCGCCCACGGTCGTTCTGGGTAGGAGTGAAATCCCGGTCGTTCTGGTGTTAAGACTGCAAGTAAAGGCAAAATAGACTCCACTGTTCGAATTTTTACACAAAGAAACACAAATCTGCTGTTGATGCTGTGAAACGATGCCGCTTTGTGCCATTTTGAAACCCACATCGCTCTTGAATGTTACTCTTTGAGTTTGCAATAAGATGTATGGTAGTGAATTCAGGGGGGGCGGCCCGGCCGGACCGTCCCAGCCGGGACGCGAAGTCGTGTGTTCCGCACCGTGGACGACTATGTTAACCAGTCGACTAAAGGGTCCGACCCATTAGCCAAGGGCTACCGAGCCTATTCCTCCATGATCGTTACATTGCCCCCTTCCTACGGGAAGGGCGTCCCAGGCCGGACCCTCACAGCCGGGGCGCGAACTCGGATATGGGCAACAACGTTAACGACAACGGGTCGGACCCTTTAGTCGACTGGTTAACGTTGCGGGAGATCCGAGTTCGTGTCCCGGCTGTGACGGTCCGGCCGGGCCGCCCCCCGAATTCGCTACAGTATTGTCCATTCCAGACTGACTGGATAGTTGAATACACTGAATTTAGGGATGGATTCTGCAAAGTCTTTGAGGAACGCAGCCTTAGAAGCATGCTGACCTAGTTTGCATTCAGTCGTCACTCAAAAAAAAGGTGCAAAATGTCATGGGAATGGGGAGCACATCGCCACGTGGATTTCATTCAGAGAATTGGACTTTTTCCAAGCTGGTTCACATCTCATTTGGGAAAAACGTCACATTTACACCTGAATCTGTGTCAAAAATCAAATAGTCTTGCTTTTGCTTGCGGCTTAACTGCTCGCACATACGGGGAGACACTGGTGCGCTGCGTTTCCTTAAGGGCCCAGACACACCAAACCGACTAGCGGCGCCGAAGGCCGACTGCTGCGTCGCCTCACGTCGCCTGCCGTCTGGGCCAAAAAGCAGCACTTGAACACACCGCAAAGACTACAGCCGACGGCCAGCTAGCATGTACATCCTGCACTGAGTCACCAAGCTGAAAAGCCAATCACAGTGACCTCTCTCACCGCTGGGCTCTGCCAGTTCAACATGCTGAATCGGCCGAAAAGCTGCCGAGAGGGGTCCGACTAGTGCCACACCGCAAAAACTAGGGTCAAAGACGCTCACCGACGGCTCGACACTGGCCATCGGCCTGGTGTGTCAGGGCCCTGAGGCACAGAATCTGTTCAGTAAGCTTGAGCCCTGGTGAAAAGTTAACCTACCCCTGCGATATCAAAGTCGGCGTGCAATGAAACGCGACATCCCGAACCTCAGTGGCGATGCTAGGCAAAAATTCTCAGGAGGGGCCCCCCCAACCAGCGTTCATTGCCATTATGTTATAAATAAGCTGACGGCAACAAAAAATATACGAAATGTGAACTTTTTTGGTTCCAAATGTGCACATAATGTAACTTTCAAAATATAAAGAACAATAAAAAGCAGAGCATTGTCACACTATAAATATATACATTATAAGGCAGTGCACATGCAACGCGCGAATGACATGGGGCCCCTACAAGGGAGGATTCCTGCTGTGATGTCATGTCATTTCAAATCGTCCATTGGTTGTTTAAGGCGGAGGGGGTTGCGGTCACTGCTTTAGGGTAAATTCTGTCAGCCCTCGGGGGGGGCCCTACTGCCTGGGGCTCCAGGGGGGGCCCTACTGCCTGGGGCTCCAAGCAGTTGCCTGGCTTGCCTGTTCAGAAGCGTCGCCTCTGCCGAGCCTACAATGCAAATACATTAACAGAAACCTCTACAGAAGTTAAGCTTGTGTCCCTGGCTTTGGCTTACAGGAGGTTCAGATTATAACGCATCTAGGCAGCCCAACATTTACGCCACAACTTTAAAACCGGATGTAAGCAAGTCCAATAAGGTCAAACACTGTCTGCATGTGTCTTTGGTTGGGCCACGGCCAAACTGTTCACGCTGCCTACTCTGGACGAAGAGCGAGTCGCCAGAACGTGTTTTTATTCCAGAACTGACGCTTCAAGCCGGCTGAGAAAGTTGCTTTCTCTGTGGCCCGTCACTGACTTGAGAATTGTGAGGCTGTGCAAGACACGGACGTTTATTTGTATTGGTTTTGAATAAATGCTGGCGACCTTCTTCTGTCCTGGGCCCCTGGTTCGTTGTTTTTAAGGAGGCGGAAAGGCTGCAAGGGTGGGAATTCTGGCTCCGAAACGGTTTTTTTGTGTCCTGTAAAAAAAAAAAGTTCACGAGGCAAAATTTGAAAGGTATCTACTGTATCTACTGAGAGCATTCACAGACATGTATCTACTGTAAAAGTGACACTACAGCAAAATATCTGCAAAAGAAAGGATGTCCTGAAAACTGTGCATGTCTTTCCTTTACAAGTCCGCCTGCTTTTTGAATGGGGGTAAAGGACTCCATCCATTCCTAATGTTTGTACATTTCCAGTCGTGTCATTGCTATTTCTGTGTTGCACTGATAAAAATTCCTGATGATTTTGAGCTTTTTCTACGTGGCTGTAGATCTCCATAATAAATCTAATATTTAAGTACACTGTCAAAGTTGAGTCTGGTCTGTATGTTGACGTTTGATTCCCCGCACTCACGAATTTCCTTCTAACATCTGCAAACCGCCAACCCAAATTCCCGTTGACTTCTCCGCAGACAACGCCGAGTTGGTCAGCTCGTGGTCCACGTGACGGGTCCCGGCGTGAGTTTGTGGGTGGATGTAACGGTTCACACGAGGGAAAGGAGGAGAAAAATAAGGAATTGTTGTGGGCAGTTTCTCAGGTCTTCTAAAATCCATTGGGCGGCAGATGGGGAGACAACCCGGACAGTCCACCAGGCCATCACAGGGCCCACATACGCATTCACACCTACTAGGGACAATGTAGTACGGCTGATCCACCTGACCTCCATGTCTCTGGACTGTGGGAGGAAGCCGGAGACCCCGGAGGAAACCCACGCAGACACGGGGAGAACATGCAAACTCCACACAGAGGACGATCTGGGACGACCCCCCAAAGTTGGACTACCCCGGGGCTCGAACCCAGGACTTTCTTGCTGTGAGGCAGCCACGCTAACCACTGTGCCACCCCTATATTCCAAAATCATCACTGCAAATCCTTTAAAATACAGTTTGCCCTTCTCGCAAGGGAGCATCGGTGCTTGAAAGTATCACGACCGAATCAACTCGCTAGGGGGCCTTGGGGGCAAAAATGCACTAGGGGCACCTAACAACCGATTGTCCACTCTCAGTACCTTGTGCATGTACATAGGGTGGATATGGGCCCCTCGTAGGTCCCTGTCAGTCCATTTGATATTGTGTTTAAATTGTGCATATTGCCAAGGGGACTCCAAGGGCCCTAAAGGTCCTCGGTGTCTGCAGTTGCCCTCTTTGCCAAGTAATCCAGCGTTGTAAAAGCCCGTTAACAAGCGACACATTAACAGTTGACTTTCCTTTTATTCTCCAGCGTGCCGATGTTGGAACAAGCCTTACCTGTGTCCTGTCCTTCACTATTTACCTGTGTCCTGTCCTTCACCTTACCTGTGCCCTGTCCTTCACTATTTACCTGTGTCCTGTCCTTCACTATTTACCTGTGTCCTGTCCTTCACTATTTACCTGTGTCCTGTCCTTCACCTTACCTGTGCCCTGTCCTTCACTATTTACCTGTGTCCTGTCCTTCACTATTTACCTGTGTCCTGTCCTTCACTATTTACCTGTGTCCTGTCCTTCACTATTTACCTGTGTCCTGTCCTTCACCTTACCTGTGCCCTGTCCTTCACTATTTACCTGTGTCCTGTCCTTCACTATTTACCTGTGTCCTGTCCTTCACTATTTACCTGTGTCCTGTCCTTCACCTTACCTGTGTCCTGTCCTTCACTATTTACCTGTGTCCTGTCCTTCACTATTTACCTGTGTCCTGTCCTTCACTATTTACCTGTGTCCTGTCCCTCACTATTTACCTGTGTCCTGTCCTTCACCTTACCTGTGCCCTGTCCTTCACTATTTACCTGTGTCCTGTCCTTCACTATTTACCTGTGTCCTGTCCTTCACTATTTACCTGTGTCCTGCCCTTCACCTTACCTGTGTCCTGTCCTTCACTATTTACCTGTGTCCTGTCCTTCACTATTTACCTGTGTCCTGTCCTTCACTATTTACCTGTGTCCTGTCCTTACCTGTATCCTGTCCTTCACTATTTACCTGTGTCCTGTCCTTCACTATTTACCTGTGTCCTGTCCTTCACTCTTTACCTGTGTCCTGTCCTTACCTGTGTCCTGTCCTTCACTATTTACCTGTGTCCTGTCCTTCACCTTACCTGTGTCCTGTCCTTCACTATTTACCTGTGTCCTGTCCTTCACTATTTACCTGTGTCCTGTCCTTCACTATTTACCTGTGTCCTGTCCTTCACCTTACCTGTGCCCTGTCCTTCACTATTTACCTGTGTCCTGTCCTTACCTGTGTCCTGTCCTTCACTATTTACCTGTGTCCTGTCCTTCACCTTACCTGTGTCCTGTCCTTCACTATTTACCTGTGTCCTGTCCTTACCTGTGTCCTGTCCTTCACTATTTACCTGTGTCCTGTCCTTACCTGTGTCCTGTCCTTCACTCTTTACCTGTGTCCTGTCCTTCACGATTTACCTGTGCCCTGACCTTCACTCTTTACCTGTGTCCTGTCCTTCACTTTTTACCTGTGTCCTGTCCTTCACTCTTTACCTGTGTCCTGTCCTTACCTGTGTCCTGTCCTTCACTCTTTACCCGTGTCCTGTCCTTACCTGTGTCCTGTCCTTCACTCTTTACCTGTGTCCTGTCCTTCACTCTTTACCTGTGTCCTGTCCTTCACTCTTTACCTGTGTCCTGTCCTTCACTCTTTACCTGTGTCCTGTCCTTCACTATTTACCTGTGTCCTGTCCTTCACTATTTACCTGTGTCCTGTCCTTCACTCTTTACCTGTGTTCTGTCCTTCACTCTTTACCTGTGTCCTGTCCTTCACTATTTATCTGAAAGCTTTGAGCCAAGAATGAGAAATCCATAAACTATATGGCCGAAAGTATGTGGACACCCGTCTAATTAGTGGATTCTGATATTTCAGCCACATCCATTGCCAACAGGTGAATACAATTAAGCATACAGCCAGGCACTCTCCATAAACCAACCCTGGCAGTAGAATGGGTCGTACCGATGGCACCCAGGTGGCACGGCGGTCTATTCCGTTGCCTACTAACACGGGGATCGCCGGTTCGAATCTCCAGCTTGGTCGGGCGTCCCTACAGACACAATTCACTGTCTGTGGGTGGGAAGCCGGATGTGTCCTGGTCACTGCACTAGCACCTCCTCTGATCGGTCGGGGCGCCTGTTTGGGTGCGGCTGTGGGTGCGGGTGGGGGGGGGTAGCATGATCCTCCCACGCGCTACGTCCCCCTGGTTAAACTCCTCACTGTCAGGTGAAAAGAAGCGGCTGGCGACTCCACGTGTATGGGAGGAGGCATGTGGTAGTCTGCAGCCCTCCCCCGGATCGGCAGAGTGGCCGATCCGGGGGAGGCTACAAATGGGGAGAAAAAGAGGGAGGGGGAGAGGGAGAGGGAGGGGGAGGGGGAGTTGTGACTAGTGAAAAGACAGAGCTCAGCGGTGTCCTCCCGTGGTCTCTGGATCAGTGACGGTTCCCGAGCAGGAAAGCTCAGATCAAACACGTATGACGTCATAAAACACGAAACGACTTAAATGAGAAGTAAAACAAAGTTACTTTTTCATACTTTATTATCAATCATTCAACGCATACTCAAACACGCCGTGTTCACAACATACACACATTTAAGCAATTCAATACACAACTGTTTTTGTTTTCTTTTCTTTTTTTTAATACATCCATTTTCCAAACATGTCCCAAGTCAAGTCCATCGGCTGCCCCCGCCGCCTGTCAGATCCCGGCTCGTCCAGCAACACGACACCAAGTCCCGGCCTCATACCCCCCCCCCCAAGTCCCGGCCTCATACTCCCCCCCCCCCCCCAAGTTCCGGCCTCATACTCCCCCCAAGTCCCGGCCTCATACTCCCCCAAGTCCCGGCCTCATACTCCCCCAAGTCCCGGCCTCATACTCCCCCAAGTCCTGGCCTCATACTCCCCCAAGTTCCAGCCTCATACTCTCCCAAGTCCTGGCCTCATACTCCCCCAAGTTCCAGCCTCATACTCTCCCAAGTCCCGGCCTCATACTCCCCCCAAGTCCCGGCCTCATACTCCCCCAAGTCCCGGCCTCATACTCCCCCCAAGTCCCGGCCTCATACTGCCCCAAGTCCCGGCCTCATACTGCCCCAAGTCCCGGCCTCATACTGCCCCAAGTCCCAGCCTCATACTCCCCCAAGTCACGGCCTCATACTCCCCCAAGTCCCGGCCTCATACTCCCCCAAGTCCCGGCCTCATACTCCCCCAAGTCCCGGCCTCATACTCCCCCAAGTCCCGGCTTCATAAGCCCCCAAGTCCTGGCCTCATACTCCCCCAAGTTCCAGCCTCATACTCTCCCAAGTCCCGGCCTCATACTCCCCCAAGTCCTGGCTTCATACTCCCCCAAGTCCCGGCCTCATACTCCCCCACCCAGCTTGGCCTCATACTCCCCCAAGTCCTGGCTTCATACTCCCCCAAGTCCCGGCCTCATACTCCCCCAAGTCCTGGCTTCATACTCCCCCAAGTCCTGGCTTCATACTCCCCCAAGTCCTGGCCTCATACTCCCCCAAGTTCTGGCCTCATACTCCCCCAAGTTCCAGCCTCATACTCCCCCAAGTCCTGGCTTCATACTCCCCCAAGTCCCGGCCTCATACTCCCCCAAGTCCCGGCCTCATACTCCCCCAAGTCCCGGCCTCATACTCCCCCAAGTCCCGGCCTCATACTCCCCCACCCAGCTTGGCCGAACGAACCAAATGTGATGCAGCAGAATGACGGAGACAATACAAGCATGGCTTCTGTAGGGCTGCGGGCGGAGCAGCCGGCCGGTTCAACACCAAGCCCACGCTGCGCCGGCTGGAGGGAAACTGAGGAGAGCAGTCCAGTCTCTTACGGACTGGAAGACTGGATGAGTTTTTACTTTTCAAAACGGTTTAGTTTGAACGTGCGGAAGTGGATTTTAGGAAGAACTTAATCTGAGGCGTGTCTGATTTACCATGACAGTAGCCACCGAAAGGGGGCAGTAACAGCACCCGGTGTGTTCAGCATGCCGGAGCACTCGTTGGCTTAGACGAGCTTTCCATTATGGGCCTGATCTACTGGCCCGCGCCCCTTTTATTTCCCTCTTGTACTTGGCCGATTACCCCACTCTTCTGAGCCGTCCCGGTCTCTGCTCCACCCCCCTCTGCTGATCCGGGGAGGGCTGCAGACTACCACATGCCTCCTCCCATACATGTGGAGTCACCAGCCGCTTCTTTTCACCTGAGAGTGAGGAGTTTCACCAGGGGGGCGTAGCGCGTGGGAGGATCACGCTATTCCCCCCAGTTTCCCCTCCTCCCCGAACAGGCGCCCCGACCGACCAGAGGAGGCGCTAGTGCAGCGACCCACATCCGGCTTCCCACCCGCAGACACGGCCAATTGTGTCTGTAGGGACGCCCGACCAAGCCGGAGGTAACACGGGGACTCGAACCGGTGATCCCCGTGTTGGTAGGCAACGGAATAGCCCGCCGCGCCACCCGGACGCCGCGCCTCGCCCGTTTTACTCATCGTCCGGCCTTTTCCCAATCGACGGGCCTCAGATGGTGAGCCAAGCGGAACACTGTTCATGTGCCTTCCGCACACAGCAGGCCGCCAGGGGGCGGTAACGGACAGCTTGTCACCGTCTCAGGTCGCCTTTCCAGCCGAGAAGCGGCGGCGGGGTGAGCCGGAGCAGCCGCTGGCCCCTAAACAAGCCAGAGGGCCGCATTACACTCGGCCTGCCCATATTAAAAACTCTTATCTATAGCTATATTCCGATAAAAATTCATATAAAACAATTTGAAATTAAATACGTGAAATAAAAAAAGACATGTTTTTGATTTTCAAAGGCAATTGCTCTGATTTTTTTTTTTTTTGGATTTTTTATTATTTTACTAGAAAAAAGGCTGCCCTGTCTGAAAGACCCCAATAACAACAAAGGCAAAAAAATGTAAAAAAAAATAAAACCCTCCTCCTCTCTGACTGACCAAAAGACAACAGACAGCGTGGTCCACAAGTCACCGTAGTGGCCCACGGTGCAGGCTGCAGTCCATTACTGACGCCGCTGTTCTCATCTTTAGGAAATCCACATTGAACCACATCCTCTACAAACAGGGAAATTGTATTCACATCGAGGAATTAATCAACAAACGAATGAACGAGGGATTCGGCGTTTCTGTGTCGTGTTTTTCCTCCTCTTCATCACAAAGGCAGATCCGTTCACAGCTCGACACTTATGTGAAGTTCAGTAAAATCGTCCCCTCTGGCCCCACAGGTGGATTGTCAAGAGTCTGGTCTCCTGTGGGGGCCATGGCGGCGGGTAATGGCGAGGTGATGAGGGTTATGATGGCTCTGTGGAGATACGGTGGCTTCCTCCAACCACTAACCAGGATCTGGTGTGTGCTTCTTCCCACCACTGACCAGGATCTGGTGTGTACTTCCTCCCACCATTGACCAGGATCTGGTGTGTACTTCCTCCCACCACTAACCAGGATCTGGTGTGTACTTCCTCCCACCACTAACCAAGATCTGGTGTGTACTTCCTCCCACCACTAACCAGGATCTGGTGTGTGCTTCTTCCCACCACTGACCAGGATCTGGTGTGTACTTCCTCCTACCACTAACCAGGATCTGGTGTGTACTTCCTCCTACCACTAACCAGGATCTGGTGTGTACTTCCTCCCACCACTAACCAGGATCTGGTGTGTACTTCCTCCCACCACTGACCAGGATCTGGTGTGTACTTCCTCCCACCACTGACCAGGATCTGGTGTGTGCTTCTTCCCACCACTGACCATGATCTGGTGTGTACTTCCTCCCACCACTAACCAGGATCTGGTGTGTACTTCCTCCCACCACTAACCAGGATCTGGTGTGTACTTCATCCCACCACTGACCAGGATCTGGTGTGTACTTCCTCCCACCACTAACCAGGATCTGGTGTGTACTTCCTTCGACCACTGACCAGGATCTGGCGTGTACTTCCTCCCACCACTAACCAGGATCTGGTGTGTACTTCCTCCCACCACTAACCAGGATCTGGTGTGTGCTTCTTCCCACCACTGACCAGGATCTGGTGTGTACTTCCTCCCACCACTGACCATGATCTGGTGTGTACTTCCTCCCACCACTGACCAGGATCTGGCGTGTACTTCCTCCCACCACTAACCAGGATCTGGTGTGTACTTCCTCCCACCACTAACCAGGATCTGGTGTGTACTTCCTTCGACCACTGACCAGGATCTGGCGTGTACTTCCTCCCACCACTAACCAGGATCTGGTGTGTACTTCCTCCCACCACTAACCAGGATCTGGTGTGTGCTTCTTCCCACCACTGACCAGGATCTGGTGTGTACTTCCTCCCACCACTGACCATGATCTGGTGTGTACTTCCTCCCACCACTGACCAGGATCTGGTGTGTACTTCCTCCCACCACTAACCAGGATCTGGTGTGTACTTCCAGGAAGTGGAACTGTGATTGGGTAGGACTGTTGGTTGAGTGCGAGTCTATGGCCTCCCGGAGAAGAGAATAAAAAATACACGAAGTAACGAATCGGGGATGTCGCCTGGGTTTCGTTATTCCCAATGCATGCACCACAGAACAACTTTTACCGGAAAAAGTTAATTTGTTTTCCTTACACCTCACGAAGTCATATTCTCCAGTACGGTTTGAACCGGCGGGATTCGAACCGGTAACCCTGGCAGTGTTGAGCGCCACTTCCTGTGATTAAGCTACATAAAGGAAAGGGCAGCGCTAGCGCCATGTGCTACCTGCTGAGTTACAGTAGAGAAAAGAAACCCCGGTCATACAGGTTTCCTACACTTGCATTTGAGCTACGGGACAACGCAAGCCGTCTGAGCCGAAATGGTCCCGATTCAACTCAAGTCAGGTCCGAAGTCACACCCCACCACCTGATCAAGACCAGTTTATTTTTTTTCACATGGAAATGAGTCTTACATGCCTCAAAACTGCATTGCACAGTCCTGGCAGCCATCAAACTAATTTACATTTTCCTTTACGAGCGTAGCTCCATTTACCAAGGTGAAGAAGTGGCTCCAGACCAGCGCAATAAAAAATGTGATCGATTTCGCTCCACGTTGTAAAAAAAAAACCTCAAAAGGAAGGGAGTGAGATCAGTTAAAAAGAAGTATATGACCTCGTTACTCTCTCTCATTGGTGGGAAAGCCGTTTTTGAGGCACTGTAAAAAACAAAACGACCAAAAAAGAGTCTCCTTTGTAAATGCCCTTGACGAAGAGAGGAGGCGCTACGTGTAAGCAGTCTGACCAGCTCCCCGGAGGCCATCGTCCTGTCCAAATCAGACCGAAATCTCGTAAGTCGTGCCCCCTACGCCCGTCACCTTCCTCACCCCGCCCCCCAGGGACTTGTGGGAGGGGCTCTGAGTGGACCCCGTGCTGGGATAGGCTGCTCCGGGCCGCGCGGACACGCCGATTGGGTGGGAGGGAGATGAGGGGGCAGAGCAGGAAGTGGAAGAGGTGGAAAAAGCGGCCTGGCCCCCATTGGTCCGGTTCAGCAGTTTCATCTGGATCAGCTCATCCCTGATTGGTTGAAACAAAGGGGGCATGGGGTGGGTGGGGGCAGAGCAACAAAAGAAGAGAAGGTGAGTGGTCCGGCTCAGAGCAGTAACTTTCAAACTACATTCTGTTTGGTTTATCACAGCTAAAACCCAAACTGTCCGAGGATCTCGTCACGCTGGTCTGAGGCTACAGCTGAGAACGTGTGTTTTGTATTGTATTTGTATTTCCTGCGTGAGAGTTATGTGTATTTGTATTTCCTGTGTTCTCTTGTTGCACAGATTACACATAAATTTTAGGATAGACGCGTGATGGTCTTCTTATTGAGATGGGTTTCAGCTAGGACTGTTTATGGCACTGAAATCCCCCCGAGTACTGGAGAACGTACTGACTGCCATTTTATTTTATTTTTCAATAATGTGAGTGTTTATTATGACCAAATTACTGCAGTATCTGAGACTACAGCACTAGCGATGCGGAGCAGAAATATTGCAAACGTGTGTGTGTCAAAGCAACAGCACTGGTGGACAGGACAGTATAGGTCTGGAACATTCCTTTCAGCCAGTCAGGCAAATAACACTGCTGCTGCTACTGCTGCTAGTACTACTACTACTACTACTGGTACTACTGCTGCTAGTACTACTGCTACTGTTGCCGCTATTACTCTGCTACTCCTACAAATAACACTGCTGCTGCTACTGCTGCTAGTACTACTACTACTACTGGTACTACTGCTGCTAGTACTACTACTACTACTGGTACTACTGCTGCTAGTACTACTGCTACTGTTGCCGCTATTACTCTGCTACTCCTACAAATAACACTGCTGCTGCTACTGCTGCTAGCACTACTACTACTACTGGTACTACTGCTGCTAGTACTACTACTACTACTGGTACTACTGCTGCTAGTACTACTACTGCTGGTTACTGCTGCTAGTACTACTACTGCTGGTTACTGCTGCTACTGTTGCCGCTATTACTCTGCTACTCCTACAAATAACACTGCTGCTGCTACTGCTGCTAGTACTACTACTACTACCGGTACTACTGCTGCTACCACTACTACTACAGGTACTTCTTTTTGCCCATCTCTTGGATTTTCCCCCTTTTTTCCCCCAATTGTACTTGGCCAATCACCCCACTCTTCCGAGCCGTCCCGGTCTCTGCTCCACCCCCTCTGCTGATCCGGGGAGGGCTGCAGACTACCACATGCCTCCTCCCATACATGTGGAGTCGCCAGCCGCTGCTTTTCACCTGACAGTGAGGAGTTTCGCCAGGGGGACGTAGCGCATGGGAGGATCACGCTATCCCCCCCCCCCCCCAACAGGTGCCCCGACTGACCAGAGGAGGCGCTAGTGCAGCAACCAGGACACATACCCACATTCGGCTTCCCAACCACAGACACAGCCAATTGTGTCCGTAGGGACGCCCGACCAAGCCAGAGGTAACACGGGGATTCGAACTGCCGATCCCTGTGTTGGTAGGCAACGGAATAGACCACCATGCTACCCGGACGCCTCTACTGCAGGTACTTCTGCTGCTGCTACTACTACAGGTACGACTGCTGCTACTACTACAGGTACGACTGCTGCTACTACTACTACTACTTCCACCACTGGGAAAATATTCGTTCGAATTTGGTGGTTAAAACTCAAGTGAAACCTGCCTTTGTGCCCATTTGCAAACGGAGTCATAACGGATCCGACACTGAAACACCTCTGTGCATGAAACACCGACATGTATTTATACCACGTGCACAGGAGGTTTTACTTGGTTACGACGACACAAAGCAGTACCAACATGACTAGTGCGTCAATGGGAAAGCCAACCGTGGTTAAGGAGGAACAAAACACCAGCACAGGAGTGACAGATCAGAACCACAGAGGATTGAAAGACACACAATGGGGGAAAAAAAGGAGGAAGGACTCACAGGAAATCTGGCAGGAAGAGGAGGGAGGAGGAGGAAGTAAGAAGGGTAGAGCGGGAGGAGCAGGAGCAGTCAGTCAGGTAGTCAGGTTCTCAGGCAGGCAGATGGGCTTTTTTTTTTTAGTTTTCAGGGATAGTGGCACACCCGTCATCCTGTCAACTGGTTGCATGCATACTCACTTTGGTGCTTGTATCCCTCCACCTCCTCCTCCTCCACCTTTGCTTCCCATCCCGCCGCTGCCTCCTCCTACCCCTGCGGCGTTCGCAGCGGCCGATGCCGAGGCCTTGCGGACGAGCCGGTACTGCATCTCAGCGGCTGCAGCGCTCGAGTAAGAAAGTGACTTCCCAAGGGGCGGCGGATGCGGGGAGCGAGGAGGGTGGGTGGTGGAGGAGGAGGAGGAGGGCGCCAGCGGGACATCAGTGGAGCGTGTGCGGTAAGGGTAGTGGTGGGGGGCGGAGAAACGAGGCAGGCGGGAGGTGGCAGTGGAGGAGGAATGGTGATGGTGGTGATGGGAGGAGGAGGAGTGGTGGTGGTGGTGGTGGTGATGATGGTGCTGGGTCGCAGCAGAAGATGAGAGCTGGCCGTGAGGGGGAGGCTGGGGGAGGGCGTGCGGCTCGCTCAGCAGACGCTCCCTCTCGAGGGGCAGTGGAGGTGATGAGGAGGTAGAGGAGGAGGAGCGGTGAAGGTACGGGTGGTGGTGGTGGTGGTGAGATGAGCGATGGTGATGATGGGGCGACTGGGAAGACGAGGAGAGCAACGCGGCCGACGATGAGTGCACCTCCGCCTCCTTCTGCTGAGCGGAGAGGAAGGGTGGAGTGTAGCCGCCCGTTGCTGTCGTATGGGGTTTCCTCTGGGATATCTCAGGGGCCACCGGAGCCAATGCTGACGAGTCAAATTCATCACCTCCTGCCAATAAGCTGTCATATGACAGGCTGCCATTGCGGGAGGGGTGATGAGGTGGCGGCGTCTGATTGGCTAAGCTTTTATAGCTCGCCGAGGTTGTGGTGGCCTCCGAAACATGGGCAGCTCCTACTGAGGTATGGGTGGAGCTTGAGGAGCACGAAGCGCCTCCTGATAGGACGGTGGGGTCAGAGAAAGAAGGGTAAGAACGTCCGCCGAGGGAATATCCAGGGATACCCCCTCCTCCCTCTCGCACCCCTTCTCTCCTCTCTCCTGCGCCCCCTGCCCCTCCTCTCTCTGAGGGAGAGTCCCTCCCATCCAGGCTGGGCTGGGAACGGAAGCCCGGCTGTTGGCTGGCCTGAATCAGGGAGGAGGAGGACTCCCTGGCGCTGCCCAGGCTCTCCCCTCGACTCAACTGGAGAAGAAAACAGAGAGAGACAAGGTGAGGGCGGCTTAAAAAGGAGGTCAGGAAGAAGTGAAGAAGGGACAACTATGGGTAAAGGGTAAACAACAGAGGGGAAGGAGGGAGGGGGAGAAGGGTGAGGCTGGTGACAGGAAATAAACACCCTCACACAACACTCATAATACGAAACGAGGCAATGATTCCTGTCAGAGCTTCTGACCACCTGGTTCTGCTTGTTGACCCGCTCTAGTTAGTCCCACATGGACCTCTCACACCTAAAAGCTGCAATCCTTAAGATGTACATACAAATCATCTTTTTGATACTGAAACAAGACTGTTTTGGGGGGGATTTCCCCCCCCCCCTTTTTCTCCCCAATTGTACCCATCCAATTACCCCACTCTTCCGAGCCATCCCGATCGCTGCTCCACCCCCTCTGCCGATCCGGGAGGGCTGCAGACTACCACAGTCGCCAGCCGCTTCTGTTCACCTGACAGTGAGGAGTTTCACCAGGGGGACGTAGTGCGTGGGAGGATCACGCTATTCCCCCCAGTCCCCCCCCCCGACTGACCAGAGGAGGCGCTAGTGCAGCAACCAGGATACACATGGTCCTGGCATATGAGCCATCTTGCCAGACAAATAATAGTTCAATAAATCAAAGCTGTTCCTTGCACACAGCCTCAGAAGTGTGCACAGTGTGAGGAAGGTAAGATGGATGAAGTAATATAAGATGAAGTAAAATAAGGTGGATGAAGTAAAATAAGATGAAGTAAAATAATATGGATAAAGTAAAATAAGGTGGATGAAGTAAAATAAGGTGGCTAAAGTAAAATAAGGTGGATAAAATAAAATAAGGTGGATAAAATAAAATAAGGTGGATAAAGTAAAATAAGATGGATAAAGTAAAATAAGATGGATAAAGTAAAATAAGGTGGATAAGTAAAATAAGATGAAGTAAAATAAGATGGATAAAGTAAAATAAGATGAAGTAAAATAAGGTGGATGAAGTAAAATAAGGTGGATAAAGTAAAATAAGGTGGATAAAGTAAAATAAGGTGGATAAAGTAAAATAAGGTGGATAAAGTAAAATAAGGTGGCTAAAGTAAAATAAGATGGATAAAGTAAAATAAGGTGGATAAAGTAAAATAAGGTGGATAAAGTAAAATAAGATGAAGTAAAATAATATGGATAAAGTAAAATAAGGTGGATAAAATAAGGTGGATAAAGTAAAATAAGATGGATAAAGTAAAATAAGGTGGATAAAGTAAAATAAGGTGGATAAAGTAAAATAGGACGGATAAAGTAAAATAAGGTGGATAAATTAAAATAAGGTGGATAAAGTAAAATAAGATGGATAAAGTAAAATAAGGTGGATAAAGTAAAATAAGATGAAGTAAAATAATATGGATAAAGTAAAATAAGGTGGATAAAATAAGGTGGATAAAATAAAATAAGATGGATAAGTAGAATAAGGTGGATAAAGTAAAATAAGATGGATAAAGTAAAATAAGGTGGATAAAGTAAAATAAGATGAAGTAAAATAATATGGATAAAGTAAAATAAGGTGGATAAAATAAGGTGGATAAAGTAAAATAAGATGGATAAAGTAAAATAACGTGGATAAAGTAAAATAAGGTGGATAAAGTAAAATAAGATGGATAAAGTAAAATAAGGTGGATAAAGTAAAATAAGGTGGATAAAGTAAAATAAGGTGGATAAAGTAAAATAAGACGGATAAAGTAAAATAAGGTGGATAAAGTAAAATAAGATGGATAAAGTAAAATAAGGTGGATAAAGTAAAATAAGATGAAGTAAAATAATATGGATAAACTAAAATAAGGTGGATAAAATAAGGTGGATAAAATAAAATAAGATGGATAAGTAGAATAAGGTGGATAAAGTAAAATAAGATGGATAAAGTAAAATAAGGTGGATAAAGTAAAATAAGATGAAGTAAAATAATATGGATAAAGTAAAATAAGGTGGATAAAATAAGGTGGATAAAGTAAAATAAGGTGGATAAGTAGAATAAGATGGATAAGTAGAATAAGGTGGATAAAGTAAAATAAGATGGATAAAGTAAAATAAGATGGATAAAGTAAAATAAGATGGATAAGTAGAATAAGGTGGATAAAGTAAAATAAGATGGATAAAGTAAAATAAGATGGATAAAGTAAAATAAGATGGATAAAGTAAAATAAGGTGGGTAAAGTAAAATAAGGTGGATAAAGTAAAATAAGATGGATAAGTAGAATAAGGTGGATAAAGTAAAATAAGATGGATAAAGTAAAATAAGGTGGGTAAAGTAAAATAAGGTGGATAAAGTAAAATAAGATGGATAAGTAGAATAAGGTGGATAAGTAGAATAAGATGGATAAAGTAAAATAAGATGGATAAGTAGAATAAGGTGGATAAAGTAAAATAAGGTAGATAAAGTAAAATAAGGTGGATAAAGTAAAATAAGATGGATAAAGTAAAATAAGGTGGATAAAGTAAAATAAGGTGGATAAGTAGAATAAGGTGGATAAAGTAAAATAAGATGGATAAAGTAAAATAAGGTGGGTAAAGTAAAATAAGATGGATAAAGTAAAATAAGATGGATAAGTAAAATAAGGTGGATAAAGTAAAATAAGATGGATAAAGTAAAATAAGATGGATAAAGTAAAATAAGGTGGATAAAGTAAAATAATATGGATAAAGTAAAATAAGGTGGATAAAGTAAAATAAGGTGGATAAAGTAAAATAAGGTGGATAAGTAGAATAAGGTGGATAAGTAGAATAAGGTGGATAAAGTAAAATAAGATGGATAAAGTAAAATAAGATGGATAAGTAGAATAAGGTGGATAAAGTAAAGACCTACATATCCCAGGTCTATAAAAGGTGTGTATTAGACAAAGCCCAGAATCAGCAGGTGTTAAAAAAGGAACGGCGGAGCAAGGGAGGAAGGAGTGGGAGAGCCTTGGGAGCGTGCACTTACTGATACTGATCAAGAGCAAGCCACTGAGAAACCCATTCAAGATGGCCGACAGGAAATCAAAAGGAATAAAAACAAAAGGTGGATTAGATGACATGCGCCAAATGAAAAGAAGCCGCTGACAAAAAACGAGAAGAAAAAAAATATATACTGACGCACAACAAGATGCACAACATTTCTCTGTATCTCTTTCTCATCCACACATACGCACACACACACACACAGACACA
This sequence comes from Lampris incognitus, assembly GCF_029633865.1. Classification (NCBI taxonomy): domain Eukaryota; kingdom Metazoa; phylum Chordata; class Actinopteri; order Lampriformes; family Lampridae; genus Lampris; species Lampris incognitus. The sequence continues at coordinate 64,100,283 of NC_079215.1, forward strand.
CACAGACACACACACACACCCTGAAACCATGCCCACCATCCACATGTCAGGTCAGTAGTACATGACTGAAGTGTGTAAGTCCATTATGTAGAGTACTTATTGTTGTCGTCATGATAAAGCTACACCTTTAGCCCAATCATGTATTTTTGGGGGGGGGGGTTCCCCCCTGATTGTACTTGGCCAACTACCCCACCTGCCGAGCCGTCCCGGTCTCTGCTCCACCCCCTCTGCTGATCCGGGGAGGGCTGCAGACTACTACATGCCTCCTCCCATACATGTGGAGTCACCAGCCGCTTCTTTTCACCTGACAGTGAGGAGTTTCACCAGGCGCCCTGACCAACCAGAGGAGGCGCTAGTGCAGTGACCAGGACACGTACCCACATCCGGCTTCCCACCTGCAGACACGGCTAATTGTGTCTGTAGGGACGCCCGACCAAGCCAGAGGCAACACGGGGATTCGAACCGGCGATCCCTGTGTTGGTAGGCAACAGAATAGACCGCTACGCCACCCGGACGCCCCTCCAACCAAGTATTTTAGCATTTCTTTTCATCTAAAGTGCCAGTTAAGTAAAAAGGTGTGTGTGTGTGTGTGTGTGTGTGTGTGTGCGTTACCTGGTTAGCGTAGGCATGTGTAAGTGCTGTGTGGTTCTTCCCGGGACTGTAGGTGGGCCTGTATTTGTACATGGTGGGAGTGGGAGGGGCTTTGCCCAGCAGGCTGCTCTCTGTTGGAGGAAAATCAGGAAGTGGGCGTCACAGGGAGGGAGGGAAGGACGGTTACTGACGGTGAAGCAGAAACTGCAGCAAGGTCCCGAAGCATCAACATCCACCCAACGCCTCACCCACCAACCCCAACAACCACCAACCGCCGCTGGTCACACGACACGGCTTGAAGAAAAACACAGTAACGCCCTCTAGTTCAAGTCAGTGCTGCTGGAAGAGGAAGAGTTACCCTCTGTGTTGCCCCGCGTCAGTGCCGGGTAGCGGAGCTCCGGTTTGGGAGGAGGAGGAGGCTCGGCGTCACACGACTGACTCTCCATCATCTCCAGACTGGACTTCGACTGGGACGAAAAGGGACGAAGGAGAGAAGAAGAAAAAAGAACAGGAAGGTGTTACACTTGCTGTCCTGCTGGGGTCACAGGCTGCCCCCAGGCTTCAGCTCTGGTGCTGCTATGTATTGACTGGATGCAGCTAGCAAGGAGCTACGACCCTGTAGCCCAGTGTTCCTCAACCCGGTCCTCAAGGACCCCCTATCCTGCATATTTTCTTTGCAACCCTGAATAGGGACCTGTTCGTAGTTATTCAACCAATCAGCAGTGAATTTTGTGCGATGTTGCACATCTTGCATAATTAAGTGCTGCGAGATGATTGGTCGAGTAAGTACAAGCAGGGCTACCTATGCAGGGTTACAATGAAAATCTGCAGGATAGGGGGTCCTTGAGGACTGGGTTGAGAAACACTCCTGTAGCTACTACTACCTGACCTGCTTTGCCTCCCCTTCACTTGACATGAGTTCTGAGTGTAAGCACCGCCTACTATTACATTACATTACATAGCATTACATTACATTACATAGCATTACATTACATAGCATTACATTACATTACATTACATTACATCAGTCGTCACTTTTCTCTCGTCGCTGGGACGGTCGGGTGGCGTTGAACCGAATGATGCTCTCTTTGCTCGGTACGAGAGCACATATCACAGTAAGAATAATAACACTGAAGTATTCCTACTTCAGAGTCATCCTCATTACCCTGTGCAGGTCTCCCTGAATACCATTATCCAGGATCTTGGCGGCCAGCTGAGCCTCGGTCAGCTGCGGCCTCAGAAACGGCGGCTGCACGCACACGCTCTGGGTGCGCTTCTTCCTCCCCAGATACCTGCACGGATAGGGAACAGGCGTTAGTCTGTTTGTCTGGACACGTGTGACTGATTCTCACCCTCGTTAGCCGGGCGAGTGCCGTCTGACATATTTGTACGCGGTTCCCATTAAAACGTGCTTGACGTTTCTTGCCAGAGATTACTACCACCTAAAAAGTGGGTGTTACTACAGCCGCTTTACTTCCTTGGCCTTACTTCCCCCTCCCCCCTGGACAGGTGCACTGACTGACCAGAGGAGGCGCTAGTGCAGCAACCAGGACACATACCAATTGTGTCTGTAAAAACGCCCGACCAAGCCGGAGATAACACGGGGATTCGAACCAACGATCCCCGTGTTGGTAGGCAACGGACTAGACCGCCATGCTACCCGGACGCCCAACGGACTAGGATTTTACAATGAAACAGGTTGGTCTTAAAGCAGGGGTGATAGTAATGAATAACACGGGGTAACGGTAACACGGGGATTCGAACCAACGATCCCCGTGGTCGTAGGCAACGGAATAGACCCCCATGCTACCCGGACGCCACTTTCATTCAATGTAAAGCAATACAACCACAGTAAGAAAACACGGCTCAGCCATGGGGAATGTTTTACTGGAGCTCCTGTGACTGATGAATCCTACTCCTGAATTATAGCAACCACGAGGGGGGGTCTCGATCAGTCATAACTGTGCACGCACACACACACACACACACACACGCACACACGCGTGCATGACCAAACGCACAATTCCCTCAAGGGAATTACAGCCTGACGGAGCTAATAATAGTAGCTTAAACACTTGTTCGGCCACTAGGTGGCGTTTCCAAAATATGCAAAACCTACTTTTTCCTTAGTACCTGCTTATTACATGCTTATTACCTGCTTATTACATGCTTATTACATTCTTATTACATGCTCTTCATGTCAAGTGTTTCCCTTCTGTTGCTAGTGTTCGCGCCGCAGTATGTCAGTGTGCTGATGACAGAAGGGCCCGGCCAGAACCACTACATGCCGGGTTTTACAGCAGAACGAGGGTCTCCTGCTAAGAGCTGTGGGAGCCGGCGGAGTGAGAGAAACCAGACAAACGTACCTGGGTGCCTGAGAACTGCAAAGGACACGAGACACATTCCTCCAGCAGCCGTTGGTGAACGGGTTGACGCCCCCACGGAACTTCCCCGTCACCTAAACAGAAAGAAAGGCACGCGTAGGCGTAAACTCGAGGGGGATAAAAACCGAAACTAAGGCCGAGTTAACCTTACCGGACATTGAAATGAGGTTTTTCTTAGTCTTTTGCTGCTGTGTGGACTTGAAATCGATGCAATTGGGAGGCAACGTGTGACCACGTAAAACATGCTGCACACACACACAGCCGCTCACATACCACAGAATGAGGTGACTTCTGCACACTACGCCCAATTTGTACAGTTTGTGAGAAAAAATTTTTTCCCCAAACAAGTATCTCTCTCGCCCAAGTGTAAGTACCTATTCAGTAAAATGGGATTTTTGTCTGTGTAGCTCAGTTCAGTCCGGTAGGACTCACGGTCTTAATGTAGGCCATTATAACCACGGAAGCTGAACACAGAAGTCAGAACAAAAGAAAGAAGTCCTTACAATCCCCCAAATCTTCCTCCAAAGAAAAGGGGGATTATAGAACGAGGGATGATGAGGAAAAAGATAAGATTATCCCTTTATTCTTGATACGATTATCAGATGTACATTTCCATTCCCGCTGTGAACAAGAGGGAGGGGGAAATGGAGGAGGGAGGAGTAAGATTAGAGGTGGTGGAGGGAGTTGCCCAACACACATGTGAGGGCCTCGCATCGTCTAGGTTCACCCTGCGGCGCCCGGACGACGACCACTTTTAAGGTCCCGAACCGCACCGGGCCCGTGAGGTGAGCACACTAGTTTTTCTCAGGTCGGTTCTGGTCGCCCTTCGCTGGAGAGCGATTTAGACAACCGATGGAGCTGAAGAGTCGGTGGTGGTGTCTGGGGGGCAAGTCCTAGGACAAGGGACATGACGCAGACCCAACGCCCGACATGCTAGCAAGTGGAAGTCGCTCCACAACGCAACCCGTATGACCGTCGGTTATCATTTTGCCGTGTTACACCTCAACTACGTCACCCCTTAGCAGGACTCTCCGAAGCCGCTATTTAACGGTCAACATTTTATATGTGCCCACCTTTTTTTGGGGGGGGGGCTCCCCCTTTTTCTCCCCAATTGTTTGTACCCATCCAATTACCCCACTCTTCCGAGCCGTCCCGGTCTCTGCTCCACCCCCTCTGCTGATCCAGGAGGGCTGCAGACTACCACATGCCTCCTCCCATACATGTGGAGTCACCAGCCGCTTCTTTTCACCTGACAGTGAGGAGTTTCACCAGGGGGACGTAGCACGTGGGAGGATCACGCTATTCCCCCCAGTTCCCCCCTCCCCTCTGAACAGGCGTCCCGACCGACCACAGGAGGCGCTAGTGCAGCGACCAGGACACGTACCCACATCCGGCTTCCCACCCGCAGACACGGCCAATTGTGTCTGTAGGGACGCCCGACCAAGCCGGAGGTAACAAGGGGATTTGAACCGGCGACCCCCGTGTCGGTAGGCAATGGAAGTGCCCACCTTTTGTAAATCTGAATGAGCGGCGACCAAGACACATTTCCTGAAGGATCATCGAAATCGACTCAGAGACTGGTCTGAGTTGTTACATGTCAGTTTTCACAAATTAAGAAATCACTTTGCCCTCTGCACCGCCATCAACAAGCGCAGATGCTTTCAGAGAAACAAAGGAAATGTCGGTTGACGTTTGTGTTTATGTGAGACCCATTCCAGTGATTCATTCACGCAAAAACTGCTTGGCATTGCATGTCAGCTTTACATACTTGGCACATCCTATACACGAGGCTCGGCGTTTTGGGTTTTTATTTTTCAAAGCCATCCAGCATTGCCGAATTTCGCCACAAGAGGGCACTGTTCCGTAACCTCACACGAACAGGAACAACTTTTGGATCCGTGGAAACATAAAATCCGGGTGAAAATCAATTCAAACCCATCTGCTCCTTCTAAAAAAATCTGGGTATTTTTGGGTGAAAATCGGTGAAAACCGAAAACGCCGAGCCTTGCCGACACAGAGCTGAGATTAACAAACAGAAAGTAAAAACGTGGTTTCCAGACATAAACCTGCACAACCTGTGGAGCTCAGCTACAGTGGTCGACGACCATGCAGGCCTTCGTACGTACAGAGTAAAGGGTCCTACCTGCTCGTTGGTGGTCCTGCCTCTGGCCACCAGCACTACGTGGAACCCGGTGAGACCGGCAACAGGAATGAAGAACAGTCCTGCTACGCACATCACGGCCAACCTGGGAAGGAGGACGTTAAGGAGCATCTCCAAGCCAAAGGTCTTTCAGGTCTGACAGCAGAACTACGGCACAGCTAGGTTTAAGATCTGCAAGGAGGGAAGAAAAGTGGGAGGCAAGCCAACACCCCACTCATCATCCCCATCTGAATCACATCGCGGTGCCACATCCTAATGCTGACTTTGTGTTGACCTGTAACGACGCCACTTTTGAAGGGTTTTCCGCCGCGAAGGCACCGGACCGCAAGGTACCGGGCTGGTCTGACGGACACAGGGACAGACAACATCTCCACTGTTAAAAGACATGCACTGCAAATTTTTTCTGAGAAAAGCCGCTGTGAAATCGGGCATTTTAGGCCGCAACACTCCCCAAAAAGAGCCCACGAAACCCTAGAGGGACCGACAAGTCTGCAAGTCTGTAACCCTCCCTGACAGAGGTTGGATACGTCACAATGGCGTGGAGCCGGTCGATGCTCTGCCGATGGTAGAGGATGAAGAGGAGTCCAAATCCGAACACGGCCATGATGTGGGCTGTCAGGGAGAGGAGGAAGAGGAAGAAGTAGCGGTAGTTCCTCCTGCCGATGCAGTTGTTGACCCACGGACAGTGGTGGTCAAAGTCCTACGCAGGGAGAGATGCGGAGGTCAGAGAAAACGAGAGGAGGATAAATAACAGTATCCTGTGCAGGAGGTCACATGACTACTTCTGCTGTGATAGCGGCTGTTCTCCTCTGAGAAGTGGTGGGGAAAAGAAAGACTAAGTATGGTTAAAAAGAAAGAATGGGATAATCTTTTGGACCATTTCAAAAGGGAAATGGGCAACATCCATGTTGCCCATTTCCCTTTCAACAGGAGGTGGATGGTGAATATATAGTGTATACTTCTGATACTTAAGATAGTATAGTGTAATATAGTGGAAGTATCTAGCATTGTATATAGACATGATGGCTTGTGGAGTTATTATTCATTATTTATTATTATTATTCAAAATCTGCCAGCCAACACAGCGGCCGTACTGACGGCGGTAGTAACTTCGAGACCGGCTCTCTGAACTGAGAAGGACCGTTTCCTCAGTAAATATGAGCTACATCAAAGCGGTTCAAGTTTTTTCTCATAAATTATATTTTTGGTACTTTTTTATACTTTATATTTATTAGATAAGTCATAGTGGAGGCAGAAGGGAAATGGGGAGAGAGAGAGAGAGAGAGAGAGAGAGAGAGAGAGAGAGAGAGAGAGAGAGAGAGAGAGAGAGAGAGAGAGTAGAGATGAACTGCAAACAAAGATCACCGGCTGGATTCGAACCGGCGACAGTTGAGACCAGATGGCCATCAGAATCAACCTTACTGGCCAAGTGACACGCGCTACGTCCCCCTGGCGAGACTCCTCACTGTCGGGGGGAAAGAAGCGGCTGGCGACTCCACATGTATGGGAGGAGGCATGTGGTAGTCTGCAGCCCTCCCCCGATCAGCAGAGGGGGTGGAGCAGAGACCGGGACGGCTCGGTGACTCGGGTAATTGACCAGATACAACTGGGAGAAAAAAGAGGGAGGGAGAGACAACACAGGGTGTGTGCGTACCTCGACACAGTTGTCGCACACTGAGCAGTGGGAGCATCGCGGAGGTCTGTAGAAGCGACATGTGGAGCACCACTTCATCCTGACCTGGATCCCTCGGATCTCCACCGTCTTATACAGCGGGGCGCGGAAGTCGTCTTCTTTGTCTTCATCTTCCTCAGCTAGGGAAAAAACAACACACATTCACCGTCCCGCAGGAGCGTCGTGATTTCGTCTCACACTCACGCCACGCCTTCGACTTCTCACGCTCGCAAAGCGGGACAGGAAGTCCCCGAGTTGCGAACGCCTGATTTACGAACGCCGGTACTTACAAACCGACCTCTGTAAAGCCTATTTTAAGAACTCGAGTTACACACAATGGTTTGTACGAAGAAACGGGGTGGACTACTTTGTGTGGCGCTGAAAACACTGCATGTTCCGGGCGGTTCGTCGGCCTGAGGAAGAACAACGCCACGCTGTCGTCGCCGCTTTAAGTCGCATCGCGTAAACGTTTTGTGCGTTGGGTTTTGCCCTACATTAGGCAGAATATATACTATATGTATTACTGCATTATTATGTTTTAGGTACAATATATACTATGTATTACTCCATTATTATGTTTTAGGTCGAGTATATACTATATGTGTTACTGCATGATTATGTTTTAGGTCAAATATATACTGTATGTATTACTGCATTATTATGTTTTAAGGCGAATATATACTATATGTATTACTGCATTATTATGTTTTAGGTAGAATATATACTATATATATTACTGCATTATTGTGTTTTAGGTAGAATATATGCTGTATATATTACTGCATTATTATGTTTAAGTAGAATATATACTATATATATTACTGCATTATTGTGTTTTAGGTAGCATATATGCTATATATATTACTGCATTATTATGTTTTAGGTAGAATATATACTATATGTATTACTGCATTATTATGCTTTAGGTAGAATATATACTATATATTACTGCATTATTATGTTTAAGTAGAATATATACTAAATATATTACTGCGTTATGATGTTTTAGGCAGAATATATACTATATATATATATTACTGCATTATTAAGATTTAGGTAGGATATATGGTATATACTAAGACAAACATTTGACTAATTGACGCTAGATGTGAACTGTTCCGACTTAAATACGAATTCGACAAAACAACAGACTCAAACACGGGACTCGTTCGTAACCCAGGGACTTCCTGTAGTTTGTATTTTGTTTCTCATTTCCAGGAAATACGAGTCCTAGTTTCCGCCTCCCCACATCTGTCATCAACCCCACTGCCGTAAAATGTTTCTCTGTGCTTCGGGTGCGAGAGTACACAGGTGTGACTTGTTGCTATGGTTACGCTTGTCTGAGAGAATGATTCACCCCAGGTGACCTTTGGTATGACGGACAGTTTGATGAAAGGTAATGAGGTATGTTTCATATGTAACTGTTATAGTAATAACTAAACATTCAATTTCACAAAGAGACAGTTTCTTGTGAAAACTTTGTCCAAGTATTTGTAGGAGACAGAATATGTTCACCGCCCGCCGCCACTAAACCTTTATCCGAATCCTAAATTCTAACCCCGACCATTTTAAAGTGAGGTAGTTTTGTCCACAAAGGTGCATTTCAACACAGGTGAAGCTCAAAAGTATAGCAAAGTGAGTGCTAACACAAAATAAACTCCAAATACTACATGAATACTGACAAACATACTCACGGAGGTTTTCACCTACCTCTGGGGAAGATGCCTGGGTCCATGAAGGTAGCCATACAGAAGTTGGCCAAAACAAACAAGAAAATAACGCCATTGTAGATCGGCACCGCTACCGAGAACCGCTCCGAAAGCCACGGACACCTGAGACAGACAGGGAGAGAGAGAGTGGACAAGTTTCAAATTTAATCTTTTCCATCCCATCTTGATATGTCTCCATCCCACATGCCACAGCATGTTCTGATGATACAGACGAGGTTAATACAGAGTTAATATGGAGAGGTGGTTTGTAGTTGGGACTTCATCTGGTGAACCTGTAGCTTTGTTTAGTTCGGATTCCAGTGTTGTGCACACATTTTGCATGATTGCAACGGTTTTGGAGCTGTGACTCCAGTTTGCGTATTCAAACCAGGGATTTCTCTTGAGCGGTTAAAAGAAGTTCTTCGCATCGTCGACAAGGAAATTTGTGCTTAAAGTCAGACTTTTGGGGTCTGATATTTTTTGCGGTATCAGTTCTTTATTTTCAGTCATTTTCATGCATTGTTAGTAAATATAATCTATCAAACTGTACTTCTACCATATTTTTCCCTTTTTCCATATTTTTATTTATATTTATATTATTTATTCATTTATTTTTATTATATTTATTTATATTTTCCATATTTTTATTTATATTCAATATTAATTAATTAATTATATTATATTTATTTATATTTTCCATATTTTTATTTATATTCAATATTAATTAATTAATTATATTATATTTATTTATATTTTCCATATTTTTATTTATATTCAATATTAATTAATTAATTATATTTATTTATATTTTCCATGTTTTTATTTATATTCAATATTAATTAATTAATTATATTATATTTATTTATATTTTCCATATGTTTCTATACTATTTTCCTTTAATGTTATACTCCAAATCACAAAGAGACGGTAATAACCATGACCTTTACCGTTAGACACAGCTAGCTAGCTACCACTAGCACAGCCGGACTACAAGTGGGACCAGATGCACTTTCTAAAGTAGGAGATTTGTCCCTTTTGTCTCGTTTCAGGTCCTGAGCAGGGTATTGTCAATATGTTTGATTATGTGGATTTTTATCAGATCCAACGTGTATATAAAAAATAATTTTCTTAAATGTTTGTAGCCGTCTTTCATGATTTCATAATTCATTGGTTTGAATACAGCGCACGATGTGGGCTAAAAGTTTATTTTTAAAGTATTAACATTAATTATATGTTTTTAAGTGTTAACGTCAATTATAATGTTAACATGAATTATTATAAAGTGTTTTAAAGTGTTAACATTAATTATAATGTGTTTTAATAATCCTTTAACTAAGGACAAGTCACTTGCTGACATGGACAGTTCACAATACTACTTAGTAACTGGCACAATGTTAGTTAGGAAAAGTCAATGGATGGCAAACTGTTTTTAATAGAGTTGACTATCAGCTGATCTTACGTCAGACATTTAGAGCTAAACCTTTACAATCGGATGCGCCGAAGTAGCATGAGTTTATTTGAATATACAGCGTCAGAAGGAGAGAACAACTCTTCAACCGTCCTCAGCATACTGATTCTCTACTCATTTGTCTGCTGAATAGAAAATAGAAGGGCTCATCAAATAGCACTGCAGGAAAATTATGGCTCCACTTCCAGTAATCTTCAGCACAATGCTTGTGAATGATTCATGGTTAATTGTGTTTTTTGTGCAGAACTAATCTTCTGTAAGTTGAAGACTCGAACCAAGCCGCCGGAGCGTCCGCGTCGTTGCATCCCAAGGAAAAGACATTTCTTATGGACAAATTCACTTTTGTGATAAACCTTCCATTCCCAGTGAAGGCCCAGTTGCGGTTCTCTTAAAATGCACGCAATGAAGCACAAAGGACAAAAGCGCCTTGTGCTCGGTGCTGTGGTATCTGAAGCAATGCCTACAAGTACAACATTTTATCACCGCGTTAACGGGCATCGCAACGAAGGCCCTTCGCAGGACAACTGTGCAAAGTCTGTGTGAAGAAACACGGGGGTCTGAAATTCAGGTAAAAACAAAGCTACAGTGCATGACATTTAAATTAAATACACCTTTTGTCCCTAGTCAAGTCAGTTTTATCTGTATAGTCCAATATCACAAATTACAAATGTGTCTCAGGGGGCTTTACAGCATCATAACATCCTGTCCTTAGACCCTCACATCGGATAAGAAAACCCCCCTTTAACAGGGAGATAAAATAGGAAGGAGGGATCTCTCTCCCAAGACGCACAACGTGACATGGATGTTGTGTTTACATGAGCTACATGAGCTCCACAGAGGAACTCTTCCCAAGCACAGCTGCTGACGCGACTTCTCACCTGCTGCAGAAACTGCTCAATTCTACAACCAGCGATGATGATTTTTATTATTCTTGTCCTTACTTAATATTGTTATTATTATTCATCCATCCATTATCCAAACCGCTTGTCCTGGTCTCAGGGTTGCGGGGATGCTGGAGCCTATACCAGGAGTCAAGTCAAGTCAAGTCCAACTTTATTTATATAGCACATTTCATACACAGGGCAACACAATCGTCGGGCGGCAGGCGGGGAGAGACCCTGGACATGCTGCCAGTCCATCACAGACCGTCTTGCTGTGAGGCGGCCATGCTAACCACTGCACCAATACATTACGGATAATGATAATTACAATAATATTTGATGGCAGCCTGTCCAGGGTGTCTCCCCACCTGCCACCCAATGACTGCTGGGATAGGCCCCAGCATCCCCACGACCCCGAGAGCAGGATAAGCGGTTCAGATAATGGATGGAATGGATCATATTAATATATCATGTTAATATTAATATTAACTTAATAACAATAAATTAATATAATAATAATTATTATCATTATTGTTAATATCATTATTGGTATCAAAATGCAAGTGCACTTCTTCACATGAGAAGTGCACAACCATGACTTCATTTGGATATGAGCATTCAAGTATTGAACGTATATTGAACGTTTGTGCTTCATTTAACACAGCCGCAGGGAAAGCTGCTCTGGTGTTTGGTCCAGAGTAACGCGGTCGTCACGCTGCACCAGAACAGCTCATTCAAAAGCAGCAGTCTCGGCCAGCTTTACTGATATCACCCAGAATGAAGAGGAATAAGCAGCTGAGCGAGAACTAAATGGGGGAAAAAATCATCGTGAGAACCACAGACAGGAACAGACCGGGAGAAAAGGTGAGGAAATGGGTGAGGTGTGAAGGACAGAACAGTCACAGACCCAGAAAAGCAGCAGGGTTAAGGAGAAACCGGTTTAGAGACGGGCAGGTTGACACAAAGGAACATAAAATAATAAAGTCAGAGAAAACGTGACGCGATGAAGAGACAGTTAACAGTGATAGGGACGAGAGAGAGAGAGAGAGAGAGAGAGAGAGAGAGAGAGAGAGAGAGAGAGAGAGAGAGAGAGAGAGAGAGACATAGTGAATGAGACGTAGACGAGGGTGACAGATGTTGGCCTATTTTCTCTTCTGTTCTCTAATCTGAATCACAGGGCTCATGGCCAACCGCTTTGACAACACACACAGCAACACGCTTTTTCCCATAAACGCATGCGCAAAACGCACATGGCGATATAAGGCAGACACACACACATCCACCGTGTCCATCTCTTCCATGCACTAACAAACGACATGTGTAGATAAACACGGCACACATCAGGGCACCATCACCGTCACCCTCACTTTTCTTCTCATCTGGACACAAACTTGTTCTATATTCATATAGCGGACGCACACTCTCCTCGTCATCCTCTCATAAACATGCACTGTGTTTAACCACACACACACACACACACACACACACACACACACACACACACACACACACACACACACACACACACACTGGAAAGATCCCTTTGGTGGTAAGTAACTACTGAGCACTCGACTCACAGTGCAAGTGCTGCAGAGAGAAACGCCAGCTCAGATCACATCTAGCCAACACAACCATCCTTTCTGTGCAAGACGGAAAGACACATCATGACATTTTTTGCAGTGGAACATTTTCCCGGTGGACAAATTTTCCCATTTAACCAAGAACGGCCTAATGGGTTATGGTAGCAATGTCAATCAACGAGTCCTCGTAACAAAACAGAAACTGAAAAGTTTACATGAATTTTTAGTTGTCTAGATCAGTATTTCCCAAGCCAGACTTTTCTCTGGATTTTTTCCCCCTTTTCTCCCCAGTTGTACTTGGCTAATTACCCCACACTTCCGAGCCGGTCACTGCTCCACCCCCTCTGCCGATCCGGGGAGGGCTGCAGACTACCACATGCCTCCTCCCATACATGTGGAGTCGCCAGCCGCTTCTTTTCACCCGACAGTGAGGAGTTTCACCAGGGGGACGTAGCACGTGGGAGGATCGCGCTATTCCCCCCAGTTCCCCCTCCCCTCCAAACAGGCGCCCCGACCGACCAGGGGAGGCGCTAGTGCAACGACCAGGACACATACCCACATCCGGCTTCCCACCAGCACACACAGCCAATTGGGTCTGTAAGGACGCCCGGCCAAACTGGAGGCAACGCGGGGACTCGAACCGGCGATCCCCGTGTTGGTAGGCAACGGAATGCTACCCAGACACCCCTCCCAAGCCAGTCTTAAAGTGTTCTGTCCCGCCCGCATAAGTAGGGTCTGCCTATACTTGTCAACCAATCAGCACTGGAATCAGATTTTGGCACACGATTAAGCACTATAATGACTGGTTGAGTAACTACAAGCAAACCGACCTACGCAGAGGTCAAATGAAAATCTACAGGACTTGCCGGGTACTTGAAAGTGTGGGACAGGAAACACTTGAGCTTGCCAAACGTGTTGTGCGTGTTAAGGTGTGCCCGGCGGCGCCGCCACTACTCACGTGAAGCAGAAGAAGAGCGTCGTCGATCCCACCAGGAAGAAGGTGGCCGCGGAGACGGGGACGTAGCGGGAGGGCCGGAGGGGCCGGCTGGGAGGAGCCACCGCGTGGGGGAGGGGTGACGAGGACGGACCTCCCCCGGCACTCTTGCTGCTGCTGCCACCTGGCATCACTTCCCGCGGTGTCACCCGTCTTTGAGCGCGGGACGCCGCGCTGCCAAGTAATTCAGCGTCCCAGAGACCGTTGGTTGTTTATGTGTGCATGTAGAGAAAGGGGGCGGGGCTGATTGTGCGAGCCTGTTGTTGTCGGTGTGGGTGCGTGTGTGTATTTAGGGGGGAGGGCAGTAACCCTACTGTTAGTAAATTGTTTTTTTGTAGTGTTTTTTGGAGGATGGATCTGTGTGCATGCAGGGTTTACTGTTGAGGATTTGCTGTTTTGGGGTGAGAGGGTGGGCTGCAGGCGGGCGAATCAGAGGATTAGCCAAAAAAAAAAAAGGGAAGGGGAGCTTAAGAGAAAGGAGATGAACAATATAATGAGAAATGAGCAAAAATGGGTTGAAACAGAACTCCCTCCCTCTCAGTGATGGACGAAGAAGCCGGACTTCCTGTTAGCGCTCAGACAGAGAAGAGAGAGGGAGGGACTCCACTGTACACTGTGCCGTGACCTCCGACCCTCTCCACCAGCTTGACCCCTGAATCCCTAAATCCGCTGCTTTTGTGTGTGTGTGCAATTCACCTAGGGGATGAGTGTTTACAAGCCGCTACCCCCCCTGTAAAGCCGTTGTTTGTATGTCGACCACAAAAACAGGTGGAGGAGTCGGAAGGAGGGATAAACAGATGAGCGAGGGATTAAAAACGATGCGGAGCCCCTCTTTTGTGCCACGAGCAGAAGAAAAACAGACGGCGACCGGACTAATTCCGTTAACGTCCTACGGAGGTACCGAAGGCGCGGTGGAAATGTGACCGGCTCCACCGGCGTGCCAGAAAGGCAGGAAAAGACCAGTCCTGCTGTTGCCGTCTGATTTCTACCGCAACGACAGTGTGCCTAAGGAATGGGAATATTCATGAGAAAAAAATAGTGCAAAAGAAGAAGAAGAAGAAGATGGAGTTAAAAAGGCGGGGTTTGGACCAGCCTGTTTAAGAGAACAATATGACGGTGCCCTTAGAAAAGTTCTGAACACAAGCGGTTAGCTGCACGAATATGGGACTCGGAATTGCGCGGTTCAAATAAACCTGATGACAAATACATCTGTGCTAACAAACCTCGCTGTGGTCGACTAGGAAGCTGACTAATCTGACTCATCGTCTCTCCGACATTCTTCCGACGCATCCGAACCCGTCCTAGCAACGTCCTTTTCCGAAAACCCCTGTCGGTCTTTGTGTAACGTGGACTGAAAGGTGACGACTGGACAACGTCAGTTACTTTGGTCTTGACATTAAGTTGCAGGAAGTACAAATGGGTGTCCGAGAGGTAGACTTGTCTTAACGTGGGGAACAAAGATGGGATGAAATGAGACGAATGAACAGGGAAACGTTAAATAGGCCAAGTGCGAGGGACAATAATCCGTCTGTCTCTTGTGTCCTCCTCCTCTGTGAGCTGTGCCGCTCACATAAACTTCAACCCGGGACAAGAGAGGATGCTAAGGAGACCACCTGGATTTCCCACCACAGGGCTGAACACTGAGAATCGAACCCGGGCCGGTTTATAATGCCGGGGCGTGATCGTGTATGTTGTGCACGGCTCCGTAGAGCGAGAGAGCGAATTCAGCCCAATGCCGGTCTGAGGCCGGAAAAAAAACAACAACACAGAATCGGAGAAAGCAGCAATCCAAGCTCCCCGAGTAGTCTAAAATGTGTGTGTGTGTGAGGGTGGGGGTGGGGGAGGGCTGGGGGTGGGGGGGGGGTCAACTCTCCTCACTGTCAGAAGAGTCCCGGCGGCTTTTCAGTCTAGGGCTAAAACTGGGAGTCGTAGTCTGCTGGCGGGCGGACAGTGTAGTTCGGTTCTCCTGCGTCGGGGCATCCCTTTACCCCTCCCCCCTCCCCCCGCAAGGTGGCGGCTTCAGACCACTTCACCTGTTTGACGCGGCGCGGACGCTGGCCGAGTTTCCAAAGCACGCGAGGAAGAAAAGTCCGGCGGCACATCCGTCTGTTTCCATAGGAAGACAAGGGGTCGAGCGCGAGGGCGTGAAAATGTGCAAGTTGAAACGCCCAAACTGTGAGGGAAAGGCCCGGTGGCGTCACGGGACCGGGGTAATAACTGCAGTTAGACGAAGACTAGAAAGGGAACCCGCGATTCGGTATCCCTGCGTGTCTCTCACCTGATGAGCGAGAGAACGAGTGAAAGTGAAATGATGCACCACCCAGCGCTGCTGTGCTGCAATACAATCCGAGTCTTGCAGAACGGGTCCGCCCATCGGTTACATAAGCGCTGGCTTCTCAAGTCTTCTTTCTCGCCCTCCCTTCAGGGGACTTGCCTACCAGCAGCACCGAATCCTGGGTAACGCCCTTACTCCACAGTCCACCGGGGCCAAGCCTCTCTGGAACAAAGTCCTCCAACGGCCGGTGCAGATTTGTTCACGTGAAACGGAGCGAGGCAGGACTCCTTACACCTCTAACAGCCACCGTATTCCTTCTGCTTCTACGGGTTCAAGTCTGTTCCGCTATCTCCCATCAGCCCCGGCCTGCAGCATCTCCTTGCCTATGCGTCTCACTGCGTGGGCGAAAACCCAACACACCCGCCGACGTGGCACGTAAGCTGAGGGATCCTGTTTGTTTCTTCTCCTTAAGGCGGTTTGTGCTACTCGACCGAACCCCGCTCCGATATGGACGCCTCAACCTCGGAGCGTTCAAGCGGCTGACCCTCGAGAAGCCGGTTCAGCTTACGTCCCTTAGCGGTGGCTGCGTCCGACGGCCATGTGCACCCAGCGCTCCTCAGTCGGTACTTGTTTGTATGTTGACTTCTCTGTGAATGAGGAGGAAAGTGGTGATACCAGCTTGGAGAACTTGGGAGGATCCTGACATTAAATCCAACACATCGGTCCCTGTAGCAGCAAGGAGGAGTATAGACCTAGATGCAATAGGCCTGCTGGTTGGTTGAGTTACTGCACCTAAGGAAGGAGAGAGAGAGAGAGAGAGGGAGAGAGAGAGAGGGAGAGATGGTTAGCTAACAGGTACTTGATTTTTTTTTCACTAACACTGAAGGCATGTTTTACGACAGTGAGGGGGTCCTGCTGGCCTTTTCTGTGACATTATAAATACAATTCCTGTTGTGACCGGCCGTAGAAGGACAGGTATTCAGCAAGCCACCTCCCCCCCCTATGGTCACACCACCTAATCTCATTCATAGCACGTGGGAGGGTCACACTATTCCTCCAAGACCCCCCCCCCCCCGAACAGGCACCCAAACTGACCGGAGGAGGCGCTAGTGCAGCGACCAGGACACATACCCCTAGATCCAGCTTCCCACCCGCAGACATGGCCAATTGCCCCCCCCCTTTTTTTACCCATCTGATTACCCCACTCTTCTGAGCTGTCCGGGTCACTGCTCCACCCCCTCTGCCGATCCGGGAAGGGCTGCAGACTACCACATGTCTCCTCCGATACATGTGGAGTCGCCAGCTGCTTCTTTTCACCTGACAGTGAGGAGTTTCACCAGGGGGACATAGCGCGTGAGAGGATCACGCTATTCCCCCTCCCCCCTGAACTGGCACCCCAACCGACCAGAGGGGGCGCTAGTGCAGTGACCAGGACACACCCCCACATCCGGCTTCCCACCCACAACATGGCCATTGTGTCGGTAGGGAAGACACGGCCAATTGTGTCTGTAGGGACACAATTGGCCGGATTCGAACCGGCGATCCCCGTGCAGTCTAGAGTTTATAATTCTACCTCTGCCGATATTTTTAGTCAAATTTTTAGTACTATCCCTTGTGAGATAGAGCCCTTATTAGTGGGTGGGAATCTATCTAACTTTGATATCATCTGCAATTCCATCCTTGATGAAACTGTACCATTTAAAACCAGGAAAACTAAACACGTGTCCCAGCCCTGGATAAATGAAAAGAATCGTGGTTTAAAACATAAATGTCATAAAGCGGAGCATCAGTGGAGGGACTCTAAGCTCCCTGGCCACCACGAGGCCCTTAAAGGCTGCAACTTTTCTCTTTTTATATTTTGCACCAGTGCCACTAAAAGATTAAGCTAGCTAGACAAAGCTTGGCTGCAGTACATGTCTATAACATACCTCGCGGCACCTTAGCTTTTCTTGTGCACTTGGCTGGCCAGGTCTCACAAAGTAGATTTTGAGAGGGAGCAATGCTCATTTAAAGTTTTATCAGCGCCGTGGTCATTGGTGTTATCATGGTTTTCCCAATTTGAATTTGTTGTATTTATCAGTTCAAGTTCAACTTTATTGTCATATGTATTTAGAATACATGAAATTATTGTGTTCTGACTTTCTCTACCTTAACACAAGGGACACGAAGACAAAGAACACAAGGACACACCATCCAAAAGAAACAGACTATGTACACAGTGAATTCATACATTATATACACAATACACGATAACACAACAATGTAAGGTGCATATGGGTGCTTCAGCTGTTCTGACTGCCTGTGGAAAAAAACTATTACGGAGACAGGTGATGAGTGATTTGATGCTCCGGTAGTTTTTCTAGATGGAAGGAGTGAGAGCAGAGCATGAGCGGGCAGGCTAGTGTCCTTAATGATGTTTTGGGCTTTCCTTTTGCCGGTGGTGTAAATATTATGAAGTTACGGAAGTTTCATTTCAGTGATTTTTGCTGCTTTCTTTGCAGTCCTTTGCAGCAGTCTGCAGTCCTGAGCAGCCAGGCTGCCAAACCACACTGTGATACAGCCTGTCAAGACACTCTCCATGCTACTGCCATAAAAGTTCATAAGAGCTTTGGTACTCACGTCAAAACTCTTGAGATGCCTCAGATAATACAGTCTCTGCTGTGCCTTCCTGGGAATACAATTGGTGTTGAGATGTGAGGGTGTCTGTGATGTGTAAACTGAGGAATCTAAACATGTCCACAATTTCAACAGATGACCCATTGATGGAAATAGGAATGAGATTTCCTCCGCTCTTTCTAAAGTCAACAACGATGTCTTTTGTCTTATAGACATTTAGAGAGGTCGTTATCTATCATGGAACCATATGGTTAAATCTTCCACTTCCCTCCTATACGTCCTCTCATCACTGTCGCTTATTAATCCAATCACTGTGGTGTCATCTGCGAATCTAACGATGGCTGCTGTTGTCATATTTGGCAACACAGTCGTGTGTAAACAGACTGTACGATAGGGGACCGAGACAGCAGCCCTGAGGTACGCCAATCCCGAGAACTAATGTGGATGAGTATGTGTTACCTATTCTTACAGTCTGGGTCCCGACTGTCAGGGAATCAAATAGCCAGTTACAGACAGAGTTGCCCAGACTAAGACCTCTGAGTTTCAACACCAGTTTAGATGATACAGTTGTATTAAAAGCAAAACTGTAATCAATAAACAACTTTCTGACAAAGGTATTTTTCTTTTCAAGGGGTACTAAAGCAGTATGCAGAGCAAGTGAGATAGCGTCAGCTACAGATCTGTTGGAACAGTTGGCAAACTGTAATGGATCAATCTTTCCAGGCACTTCATACTACCAGAGGTCAAAACAACAGGTCAGTAATCATTAAGGCAAGAGACAGGTGTTTTCTTGGCAACAGGCACAATGGTGTTTCTAAAACACAGTGGAACCACACACAATGACAGGGACAGGTTAAAAATGTCAGTAAAATAGCCACACTGGGTTTAGATTTATAGTCCTTAATCGCCTGCAGCCCCCTCCACATGCACCACGAGTCACAGCGCTCATTTTCCAGTCTGTCCCTATATTGTCTTTAGCGGCTTTGATGGCTCTCCTTAAGCCATACCTGGGTTTTTTTGTTGCATTCCAGGTATCTTGGGACTTAAAAGTGCAGACATTCAGATGACCAGCCACAAGTAATAGCTCTGAATAGGCCTTTAATTTGTCAAAACCTGTCCACCTTGCCTGACGTGCTACTGTGGAGAACGACTGACCCTATGACTCATAATCAAAGTTTAGCTTATTTCCCTACAAATGATATGTTAATCGTATATTTCGCACTATTTCACTGTAAAGTGCGAAATCATTTAGTGCCTCAGTAAGAGTTCGTTGTAGAACCTACTAGTCCCTGTACCAGACACAGAGTTGACCATTTAGGATGTGGCTGGCTAGGCCAGCCCATGCCAAAACTAGTCTTTACTTCTTCTTTTAATACAAACTAATTCAACTGGCAAGTGAGAAGCTGGCAATCACCTGCCTGAGCACACATTTGGGAAATTCATTTTCAATTTTGGAGATAGATTAAAAAAGAGAAAGACACCATTCCCCTCATCAGAAAACATGGGTTGGCTCATGGTGTTGAGGAACGGGGGTGGCTGGGGTCATGGAGAGGAGCAGCTATGACTGTGGTTGCTTGGCTGTGGAGCAATGGGGGGGGGGGTTAATGAGAAGAGCTGATGCTGTGTTCAACAATACTTGCAACATGGATATCTCGAGACGGGAATTTCCCACTTCTGATGTCATTTCTTCGTGCTGTTTACTTGGGGGAGGATAAAAAAAATATATGAAAGCTCACAGGAAAAACTTTTGATGTTGAAATATATTTACGCTAAATATTGTTGTCGTAATGTTATTTCTCTGTAGAAATAAGACAGGCATCGGTCTAGCAAACATGTGCCGTTTTTCGCTCCTCTTTTCCTTGCTGTGATGTCACCTGTGCTCGGGGCAGATAGATGACAGCCGTGTTTCTGACCTGCGGTTCCAAGTTCAACCAATGGTCAGTTGGTTTTTTTACCAGGTAGCATGTCATTTCTGTTTTTTACAACTTCCAGGTTGTCCTGAACGCCGCATTAGAAACAGATTGTTTACATTAGTCAAACTGACAAACACCCAATGTGAATGTGTGACATCATAATGCATTTAGAAACAAGAAGTCGCTAACACTGTGCTGATTCGGGGTGTCCGGGTGGCGTGGCGGTCTATCCCGTTGCCCACCAAACCCCCGTGTTACCTCCGGCTTGGTGGGGCGTCCCTACAGACACAATTGGCCCGTGTCTGTGGGGAGTCGGATGTGGGTGTGTGTCCTGGTCGCCGCACAAGCGCCTCCTCTGGTCGGTTGGGGCACCTGTTCAGGGGGACTCGGGGGGAATAGTGTGATCTTCCCACGCGCTACGCCCCCCCTGGTGAAACTCCTCACAGTCAGGTGAAAAGAAGCAGCTGGTGACTCCACATGTATGGGAGGAGACATGCGGTAGTCTGCAGCCCTCCCCGGATCGGCAGGGGGGGTGGAGCAGCGCCCGGGACGGCTCGGAAGAGTGGGGTGATTGGCTGGGTACAATTTGGGAGAAAAAGGAGGGGGTGG